>NW_026906227.1:0-224000 GCF_033807715.1 Cololabis saira
ATATTCTTATTTTGAGTTTTTGCAGTGATCCATTTTACTTATCCTGTGAAGGACAGGATAAGTTCAGAAAAGTGTTTTTTATTGTTGTGTTTTGATGTATTTGATGTAAGCCCAGTGGATACTTAAAGCTTACAGAAGGCTGCATTTAACTGCTGCTATGTCATTCCTGCAGTATTTCTGCAGGTGTTTTGGTCACTGCTTTTATTTGTAATATATTATATTATTTGTAATCAGCACAAATTATCTGTCCCCATATGATAAAATACACCGTCCCCCCTGATTTTTTTTTACAACTCGAGTACTGGTTATGGTTCTGCGTCAAAACGACGCCGTGCCTATGGCGTGTGGTACACGTCGACGCATACTACACGGCGTCACTGACGGCGTCACTGACGGCGTGACTGACGCCGTCACTGACGTGCACCTCCCAGAAATTGTAACTAGGCATCGAGGCGACGCAGACCAAACGCAGACGAGAGGGCTGTGATTGGTTCACTTGGTAGCAACGCCTTTCCGGTTTCCAGTTTGAAGCAGTCGTGAACTTTCAGCGCTCTTTTCTTCGTGGAGAAGTCCGAAGGTTCACGATGGCGTCACGGCGACGGCGTAGGCTCTGCGTTGGGTTGATGCAGAACCATAACTCAAGCTTTACAGTCAGTAGTCATAGTTGCAGCTATAGAACAAGACTATAATAGTTAGTCTCAAATATAGCTTCGTGGTAGATATGCTGCTATAGGCCAATGCTGCAGGGGGGACCGACATGATCCACTGGGCCATGCATTTTACCCTTCTTCTCCTCTCCTCTTCCCTTTCTCTCTTCTCCATTTCCATTTTTATTTATTATAAATATCTCATAGCCATCATTTTTGTCCATCGTTCCTGTAGTTTCTTGTGCTGGCCCCCCTTTTTTCTTTTTTGTGCATGTTTGCAGGCCGGAGCTTCGGGAGCTGCGCGCTGGCCTGTGCACCCCCCCTACCCCCTGTCATCCCGTTGCTGCCTCCACCTGCCTGCGCCCCCCCCCCCCCCTCTGGTCATCCCGCTGCTTCCACCTGCCTTCTGTGTGCTGTTGACGTCCCTGACCCCCCAGTCTGGCCCTCTTATGGTCACCCCTTATGATACAGGTCCTGGTCCAGGTTTCTTCCCCCCGTATGATCCAGGTCCTGGTCCAGGTTTCTACCCCCTTATGATCCAGGTCCTGGTCCAGGTTTCTTCCCTCCTAAAGGGGAGTTTTTCTTGCCACTGTTTGGCTTAAGGTTTTTCTCCGACTAGGGGAGTTTTTTCCTGCCATTGTTTATGTAATAATTGCTCGGGGGTTTATGTTCATGTTCTGGGTCTCTGGAAAGCGTCTAGAGACAACATCTATTGTATTAGACGCTATACAAATAAAATTGAATTTAATTGAGTAGTATCATTACACACAGGAAAGCATCTAACAGTCAGCTGGGCATTTTTATTCAGTACCCTACACAACTTTAATTTGGAAGGTCATTCATTCATTCACGGGATTAAAACACTAGAGCCACAGTAATCACATAATACATTTTATTTGTTAGGTGCCTTTCATGGCACTCAAGGTCGCTGTACAACAATCAAAATATAAAAACACAATTTAAACAACAGAAAACAGCAGAGTTGGCAGCAGAACATAAAAGACAGTTATTGTAGGTCAAATGCCTGTCTAAATAAGTAGGTTTTGAGTTCAATCTTAAAAACTGAAACAGAGTCAATATTCCCGATGTCAGGGTGCAGGGAGCATGTCTGTCCACCCCATGGTGGACAGACATGCTAGATGGATAGTCAGGCTGATGGAGGAGGCAGATCTAAGAGACCGGGTGTATATATATTGATGTATAGGAGCGTAGAGAGGTGTGTGGGAGCAAGGTTATGGATGGCCTTAAACATCAAGTTTAAGGCCTACCTCAGTTTTGTTGCTGTTAAGTTTGAGGAAATTTGAGGAGAGCCAGGCTTTGATTTCCTGTTAGCAGACACAGAGGGAGGAGGGTGGGAAGGTGGAAGTGGGTTTGGAAAAAACGTAGAGCTGGCTGTCGTCCGCATAACAGTGGAAATGGATTTTATGTTTGCGGAATATCAGTCAAAGTGGGAGGAGATAAATAATAAATAGGATAGGGCCCAGGACAGAGCCCTGGGGGACACCAGAGGAGAGGGGGGATGGGTGGGATGTGAATGATTTCAACTGGATGAACTGAGTATGGCCAGACAGATATGAGTGGCAACAGTCAAGGGGAGTGTCAGTTATGTAAACGGAGCCAATCTGTCAAGGAGGATGTAGCGTTGGATGCTATCGAAAGCTGCGCTCAAGTCAAGAAGAATGAGGATGGTGATAGTCCAGAGTCAGCTGCCATTAGGAGGTCATTTGTAATTTTAAGGAGGGCCGTTTCTGTGCTGTGGCGGGGACGAAAGTAGGATTGGAATTGGTCATACAGGTTATTGTTGGAGATGAGCATGAACCTCTGAACCTTCTTTTCCAGCAGGTTGGAGATGGGACGATGGTTCTTGTAGTTGCTGGGTTCTGAACCAGGTTTTTTCAGTATTAGGGCGGCAGTAGCTCAGGTGGTAGAGCGGGTCGTTGATTTGAGAGACTCATTTCATTATTTGACTCACCAAACCACTTACAGTGTTTCAGGTACAAAATGACTCTTTCTCGATGAGAAAATGCCAAAAAGCGGATTTCTGTCATAACGTTGATTTACCTTCTGATTTTTTAAGGCAAGCTATTGAAAACGTCAGAAAATTGGAGAAAGGAGTCTATGTAGTTGATTTGAGAGACTCATTTCATTATTGGACTCACCAAACCACTTACAGTGTTTCAGGTACAAAATGACTGTTTCTCGCTGACAAAATGCCAAAAAGCGGATTTCTGTCATAACATTGATTTACCTTCTGATTTTTCAAGGCAAGCTATTGAAAACGTTAGAAAATTGGAGAAAGGAGTCTATGTAGTTGATTTGATAGCCTCATTTCATTATTGGACTAACCAAACCACTTACAGTGTTTCAGGTACAAAATGACTGTTTCTCGCTGAGAAAATGCCAAAAAGCGGATTACTGTCATAACATTGATTTACCTTCTGATTTTTCAAGGCAAGCTATTGAAAACGTCAGAAAATTGGAGAAAGGAGTCTATGTAGTTGATTTGAGAGACTCATTTCATTATTTGACTCACCAAACCACTTACAGTGTTTCAGGTACAAAATGACTGTTTCTCGCTGAGAAAATGCCAAAAAGCGGATTTCTGTCATAACATTGATTTACCTTCTGATTTTTCAAGGCAAGCTATTGAAAACGTCAGAAAATTGGAGAAAGGAGTCTATGTAGTTGATTTGAGGGACTCATTTCATTATTGGACTCACCAAACCACTTACAGTGTTTCAGGTACAAAATGACTGTTTCTCGCTGAGAAAATGCCAAAAAGCGGATTTCTGTAATAACATTGTTTTACCTTCTGATTTTTTAAGGCAAGCTATTGAAAACGTCAGAAAATTGGAGAAAGGAGTCTATGTAGTTGATTTGAGAGACTCATTTCATTATTGGACTCACCAAACCACTTACAGTGTTTCAGGTACAAAATGACTGTTTCTCGCTGAGAAACTGCCAAAAAGCGGATTTCTGTCATAACATTGATTTACCTTCTGAATTTTTAAGGCAAGCTATTGAAAACGTCAGAAAATTGGAGAAAGGAGTCTATGTAGTTGATTTGAGAGACTCATTTCATTATTGGACTCACCAAACCACTTACAGTGTTTCAGGTACAAAATGACTGTTTCTCGCTGAGAAACTGCCAAAAAGCGGATTTCTGTCATAACATTGATTTACCTTCTGATTTTTTAAGGCAAGCTATTGAAAACGTTAGAAAATTGGAGAAAGGAGTCTATGTAGTTGATTTGAGAGACTCATTTCATTATTGGACTCACCAAACCACTTACAGTGTTTCAGGTACAAAATGACTGTTTCTCGCTGAGAAACTGCCAAAAAGCGGATTTCTGTAATAACACTGTTTTACCTTCTGAATTTTTAAGGCAAGCTATTGAAAACGTCAGAAAATTGGAGAAAGGAGTCTATGTAGTTGATTTGAGAGACTCATTTCATTATTGGACTCACCAAACCACTTACAGTGTTTCAGGTACAAAATGACTGTTTCTCGCTGAGAAAATGCCAAAAAGCGGATTTCTGTCATAACATTGATTTACCTTCTGATTTTTCAAGGCAAGCTATTTAAAACGTCAGAAAATTGGAGAAAGGAGTCTATGTAGTTGATTTGAGAGACTCATTTCATTATTTGACTCACCAAACCACTTACAGTGTTTCAGGTACAAAATGACTGTTTCTCGATGAGAAAATGCCAAAAAGCGGATTTCTGTCATAACATTGATTTACCTTCTGATTTTTCAAGGCAAGCTATTAAAAACGTCAGAAAATTGGAGAAAGGAGTCTATGTAGTTGATTTGAGAGACTCATTTCATTATTTGACTCACCAAACCACTTACAGTGTTTCAGGTACAAAATGACTGTTTCTCGCTGAGAAACTGCCAAATAGCGGATTTCTGTCATAACGTTGATTTACCTTCTGATTTTTTAATGCAAGCTATTGAAAACGTCAGAAAATTGGAGAAAGGAGTCTATGTAGTTGATTTGAGAGACTCATTTCATTATTGGACTCACCAAACCACTTACAGTGTTTCAGGTACAAAATGACTGTTTCTCGCTGAGAAAATGCCAAAAAGCGGATTTCTGTCATAACATTGATTTACCTTCTGATTTTTCAAGGCAAGCTATTGAAAACGTCAGAAAATTGGAGAAAGGAGTCTATGTAGTTGATTTGAGAGACTCATTTCATTATTGGACTCACCAAACCACTTACAGTGTTTCAGGTACTAAATGACTGTTTCTCGCTGAGAAAATGCCAAAAAGCGGATTTCTGTCATAACATTGATTTACCTTCTGATTTTTTAAGGCAAGCTATTGAAAACGTCAGAAAATTGGAGAAAGGAGTCTATGTAGTTGATTTGAGAGATTCATTTCATTATTGGACTCACCAAACCACTTACAGTGTTTCAGGTACAAAATGACTGTTTCTCGCTGAGAAAATGCCAAAAAGCGGATTTCTGTCATAACATTGATTTACCTTCTGATTTTTTAAGGCAAGCTATTGAAAACATTAGAAAATTGGAGAAAGGAGTCTATGTAGTTGATTTGAGAGACTCATTTCATTATTGGACTCACCAAACCACTTACCTGTGTTTCAGGTTGAAAATGACTGTTTCTGGCTGAGATAAAAGCGGATTTTTGTGAAAACACTGTTTTACCTTCTGATTTTTTAAGGCAAGCTATGGAAAACGTCAGAAAATTGAAGGAGAGAGTCTATATAGTTGATTTGAGTGACTAATTTCATTATTGGACTCACCAAACCACTTACCTTTTCTCTCTTTTGTCCATGTTGCAGCATCCTTTGCCGGACACCGGAACCTGCAGGTGGTCGTGGGTGGCTTGTAGCTTGCATTACGGAGCACAAGTCTTTCCCCGACCCTGCACCCCAACCTGGGACTTGCTGATTGGGCCGGAGCTTCGGGAGCTGCGTGCTGGCCTGCGGTCCCCACCCCCGGTCATCCCGTTGCTGCTTCCACCTGCCTGCGGTCCCCACCCCTGGTCATCCCGTGGCTGCTTCCACCTGCCTGCTGTGCTGTTGCCGTCCCTGACCCACCAGTCTGGCCCTCGGCAGGAGGGTCCCCCCTTATGAGCCTGGTCCTGCTCAAGGTTTCTTCCCTCCTAAAGGGGAGTTTTTCCTTGCCACTGTTTGGCTTAAGGTTTTTCTCCCACTAGGGGAGTTTTTACCTGCCATTGTTTATGTAATAACTGCTCGGGGGTCATGTTCTGGGTGTGGGTCTCTGTAAAGCGTCTAGAGACAACTCTGTTGTATTAGACGCTAAATAAATAAAATTGAATTGAATTGAATTGAATTACCTGTGTTTCAGGTTGAAAATGACTGTTTCTGGCTGAGATAAAAGCGGATTTTTGTGAAAACACTGTTTTACCTTCTGATTTTTTAAGGCAAGCTATTGAAAACGTCAGAAAATTGAAGGAGGGAATCTATATAGTTGATTTGAGTGACTCATTTCATTATTGGACTCACCAAACAACTTACCTGTGTTTCAGGTTGAAAATGACTGTTTCTGGCTGAGATACAGCTAAAAGCGGATTTTTGTGAAAACACTGTTTTACCTTCTGATTTTTTAAGACAAGCTATTGAAAACGTCAGAAAATTGAAGGAGGGAGTCTATATAGTTGATTTGAGTGAATCATTTCATTATTGGACTCACCAAACAACTTACCTGTGTCTCAGGTTGAAAATGACTGTTTCTGGCTGAGCTACAGCTAAAAGCGGATTTTTGTGAAAACACTGTTTTACCTTCTGATTTTTTAAGACAAGCTATTGAAAGAGTGACTCCTTTCATTAATGGATTCACCAAAACACTTAGAAAGTTTTCAAAGTTCCAACTGAGTGCAGCTAAATTCATCTGTGGAGCTCTGCCTCCATCTTGTGGGCAAAAAAAGAAACTTCTCCAGGGCAGACAACACTGTAATTTCCCCCCTCTTTTCTGCTGATATTTTCAATTCTGGTGGAGTAAAGCCAGTCAAAAAATATGCAAAAGGAGGGCCCCATCATTTCTAAGTCATTTTGATCATTTTTAGATTTTTAAATGTCATTTTAGACAAGTTGGAGGCATTTTAATGCAGTATTTCTGCTGCTTTTTAACCCTGGCTGAAGTGCAATTTTCTCCTCTTTTCTTTAATTTTGCTGAAATAAAGCCAGGAAAAACACGTGCAAAAGGCAGGCCGCATCATTGCTAAGCCAGTTTGATCATTTTTAGATTTTTAGATTGTGATTTTAGACAAGTTTGAGTAATTTTAATGCGGCATTTCGGCTGCTGTTTTTGGCTGAGTCTGGAGTGAGATTTTCCCTTCTTTTCTTGTCATGTTTCTAATTTGGCTGAAGCAAATGAAGGAAAAAAATGCTCAAAAGACAAAGCCCATTTTTGTGAAGGAATTGTGTTTATTTTCAGATTTTTACACTTTATTTCAGAGCAGTTGGAGACATTTTAATGCTGTCATTCTGCCTTTTAGGCGAATGTGCAGTACCTCATTTTGTCCACAGCACGGCGCAGTGATGCGGTCCCGGTAATGGGTGGGGGGGGGGAGACCTGTGTTTCAAGGTTCAAAATAACTGTCTCTCGCTGAGAAACAGCCAAAAAGCGGATTTCTGTGATAACACTTTTTTACCTTCTGATTTTTTAAGGCAAGCTATGGAAAACGTCAGAAAATTGAAGGAGAGAGTCTATATAGTTGATTTGAGTGACTAATTTCATTATTGGACTCACCAAACCACTTACCTGTGTTTCAGGTTGAAATTTACTGTTTCTGGCTGAGATAAAAGCGGATTTTTGTGAAAACACTGTTTTACCTTCTGATTTTTTAAGGCAAGCTATTGAAAACGTCAGAAAATTGAAGGAAGGAGTCTATATAGTCTATTTGAGTGACTCCTTTCATTATTTGACTCAGCAAACCACTTACCTGTGCTTCAGGTTGAAAATGACTGTTTCTGGCTGAGATACAGCTAAAAGCGGATTTTTGTGAAAACACTGTTTTACCTTCTGATTTTTTAAGGCAAGCTATTGAAAACGTCAGAAAATTGAAGGAGGGAGTCTATATAGTTGATTTGAGTGACTCATTTCATTATTGGACTCACCAAACAACTTACCTGTGTTTCAGGTTGAAAATGACTGTTTCTCGCTGAGAAATTGCCAAAAAGCGGATTTCTGTAATAACATTGTTTTACCTTCTGAATTTTTAAGGCAAGCTATTGAAAATGTCAGAAAATTGGAGAAAGGAGTCTATGTAGTTGATTTGAGAGACTCATTTCATTATTGGACTCACCAAACCACTTACAGTGTTTCAGGTACAAAATGACTGTTTCTCGCTGAGAAAATGCCAAAAAGCGGATTTCTGTCATAACATTGATTTACCATCTGATTTTTCAAGGCAAGCTATTGAAAACGTTAGAAAATCGGAGAAAGGAGTCTATGTAGTTGATTTGAGAGACTCATTTCATTATTGGACTCACCAAACCACTTACAGTGTTTCAGGTACAAAATGACTGTTTCTCGCTGAGAAAATGCCAAAAAGCGGATTTCTGTCATAACATTGATTTACCTTCTGATTTTTCAAGGCAAGCTATTTAAAACGTCAGAAAATTGGAGAAAGGAGTCTATGTAGTTGATTTGAGAGACTCATTTCATTATTTGACTCACCAAACCACTTACAGTGTTTCAGGTACAAAATGACTGTTTCTCGCTGAGAAACTGCCAAAAAGTTGATTTCTGTCATAACATTGATTTACCTTCTGATTTTTTAAGGCAAGCTATTTAAAACGTCAGAAAATTGGAGAAAGGAGTCTATGTAGTTGATTTGAGTGACTCATTTCATTATTTGACTCACCAAACCAATTACAGTGTTTCAGGTACAAAATGACCGTTTCTCGATGAGAAAATGCCAAAAAGCGGATTTCTGTCATAACATTGATTTACCTTCTGATTTTTTAAGGCAAGCTATTGAAAACGTTAGAAAATCGGAGAAAGGAGTCTATGTAGTTGATTTGAGAGACTCATTTCATTATTGGACTCACCAAACCACTTACAGTGTTTCAGGTACAAAATGACTGTTTCTCGCTGAGAAAATGCCAAAAAGCGGATTTCTGTCATAACATTGATTTACCTTCTGATTTTTTAAGGCAAACTATTGAAAACGTCAGAAAATTGGAGAAAGGAGTCTATGTAGTTGATTTGAGAGACTCATTTCATTATTGGACTCACCAAACCACTTACAGTGTTTCAGGTACAAAATGACTGTTTCTCGCTGAGAAACTGCCAAAAAGCGGATTTCTGTCATAACATTGATTTACCTTCTGATTTTTTAAGTCAAGCTATTGAAAACGTTAGAAAATCGGAGAAAGGAGTCTATGTAGTTGATTTGAGAGACTCATTTCATTATTGGACTCACCAAACCACTTACTTACTTTCAGGTACAAAATGACTGTTTCTCGCTGAGAAACTGCCAAAAAGCGGATTTCTGTCATAACATTGATTTACCTTCTGATTTTTTAAGGCAAGCTATTGAAAACGTCAGAAAATTGGAGAAAGGAGTATATGTAGTTGATTTGAGAGACTCATTTCATTATTGGACTCACCAAACCACTTACAGTGTTTCAGGTACAAAATGACTGTTTCTCGCTGAGAAAATGCCAAAAAGCGGATTTCTGTCATAACATTGATTTACCTTCTGATTTTTTAAGGCAAGCTATTGAAAACGTTAGAAAATCGGAGAAAGGAGTCTATGTAGTTGATTTGAGAGACTCATTTCATTATTGGACTCACCAAACCACTTACAGTGTTTCAGGTACAAAATGACTGTTTCTCGCTGAGAAAATGCCAAAAAGCGGATTTCTGTCATAACATTGATTTACCTTCTGATTTTTTAAGGCAAGCTATTGAAAACGTCAGAAAATTGGAGAAAGGAGTCTATGTAGTTGATTTGAGAGACTCATTTCATTATTGGACTCACCAAACCACTTACAGTGTTTCAGGTACAAAATGACTGTTTCTCGCTGAGAAACTGCCAAATAGCGGATTTCTGTCATAACATTGATTTACCTTCTGATTTTTTAAGGCAAGCTATTGAAAACGTCAGAAAATTGGAGAAAGGAGTCTATGTAGTTGATTTGAGTGACTAATTTCATTATTGGACTCACCAAACCACTTACCTGTGTTTCAGGTTGAAATTTACTGTTTCTGGCTGAGATAAAAGCGGATTTTTGTGAAAACACTGTTTTACCTTCTGATTTTTTAAGGCAAGCTATTGAAAACGTCAGAAAATTGAAGGAAGGAGTCTAAATAGTCTATTTGAGTGACTCCTTTCATTATTTGACTCAGCAAACCACTTACCTGTGCTTCAGGTTGAAAATGACTGTTTCTGGCTGAGATACAGCTAAAAGCGGATTTTTGTGAAAACACTGTTTTACCTTCTGATTTTTTAAGGCAAGCTATTGAAAACGTCAGAAAATTGAAGGAGGGAGTCTATATAGTTGATTTGAGTGACTCATTTCATTATTGGACTCACCAAACAACTTACCTGTGTTTCAGGTTGAAAATGACTGTTTCTCGCTGAGAAATTGCCAAAAAGCGGATTTCTGTAATAACATTGTTTTACCTTCTGAATTTTTAAGGCAAGCTATTGAAAATGTCAGAAAATTGGAGAAAGGAGTCTATGTAGTTGATTTGAGAGACTCATTTCATTATTGGACTCACCAAACCACTTACAGTGTTTCAGGTACAAAATGACTGTTTCTCGCTGAGAAAATGCCAAAAAGCGGATTTCTGTCATAACATTGATTTACCTTCTGATTTTTCAAGGCAAGCTATTGAAAACGTTAGAAAATCGGAGAAAGGAGTCTATGTAGTTGATTTGAGAGACTCATTTCATTATTGGACTCACCAAACCACTTACAGTGTTTCAGGTACAAAATGACTGTTTCTCGCTGAGAAAATGCCAAAAAGCGGATTTCTGTCATAACATTGATTTACCTTCTGATTTTTCAAGGCAAGCTATTTAAAACGTCAGAAAATTGGAGAAAGGAGTCTATGTAGTTGATTTGAGAGACTCATTTCATTATTTGACTCACCAAACCACTTACAGTGTTTCAGGTACAAAATGACTGTTTCTCGCTGAGAAACTGCCAAAAAGTTGATTTCTGTCATAACATTGATTTACCTTCTGATTTTTTAAGGCAAGCTATTTAAAACGTCAGAAAATTGGAGAAAGGGGTCTATGTAGTTGATTTGAGTGACTCATTTCATTATTTGACTCACCAAACCACTTACAGTGTTTCAGGTACAAAATGACCGTTTCTCGATGAGAAAATGCCAAAAAGCGGATTTCTGTCATAACATTGATTTACCTTCTGATTTTTTAAGGCAAGCTATTGAAAACGTTAGAAAATCGGAGAAAGGAGTCTATGTAGTTGATTTGAGAGACTCATTTCATTATTGGACTCACCAAACCACTTACAGTGTTTCAGGTACAAAATGACTGTTTCTCGCTGAGAAAATGCCAAAAAGCGGATTTCTGTCATAACATTGATTTACCTTCTGATTTTTTAAGGCAAACTATTGAAAACGTCAGAAAATTGGAGAAAGGAGTCTATGTAGTTGATTTGAGAGACTCATTTCATAATTGGACTCACCAAACCACTTACAGTGTTTCAGGTACAAAATGACTGTTTCTCGCTGAGAAACTGCCAAAAAGCGGATTTCTGTCATAACATTGATTTACCTTCTGATTTTTTAAGGCAAGCTATTGAAAACGTTAGAAAATCGGAGAAAGGAGTCTATGTAGTTGATTTGAGAGACTCATTTCATTATTGGACTCACCAAACCACTTACTTACTTTCAGGTACAAAATGACTGTTTCTCGCTGAGAAACTGCCAAAAAGCGGATTTCTGTCATAACATTGATTTACCTTCTGATTTTTTAAGGCAAGCTATTGAAAACGTCAGAAAATTGGAGAAAGGAGTATATGTAGTTGATTTGAGAGACTCATTTCATTATTGGACTCACCAAACCACTTACAGTGTTTCAGGTACAAAATGACTGTTTCTCGCTGAGAAAATGCCAAAAAGCGGATTTCTGTCATAACATTGATTTACCTTCTGATTTTTTAAGGCAAGCTATTGAAAACGTTAGAAAATCGGAGAAAGGAGTCTATGTAGTTGATTTGAGAGACTCATTTCATTATTGGACTCACCAAACCACTTACAGTGTTTCAGGTACAAAATGACTGTTTCTCGCTGAGAAAATGCCAAAAAGCGGATTTCTGTCATAACATTGATTTACCTTCTGATTTTTTAAGGCAAGCTATTGAAAACGTCAGAAAATTGGAGAAAGGAGTCTATGTAGTTGATTTGAGAGACTCATTTCATTATTGGACTCACCAAACCACTTACAGTGTTTCAGGTACAAAATGACTGTTTCTCGCTGAGAAACTGCCAAATAGCGGATTTCTGTCATAACATTGATTTACCTTCTGATTTTTTAAGGCAAGCTATTGAAAACGTTAGAAAATCGGAGAAAGGAGTCTATGTAGTTGATTTGAGAGACTCATTTCATTATTGGACTCACCAAACCACTTACTTACTTTCAGGTACAAAATTACTGTTTCTCGCTGAGAAACTGCCAAAAAGCGGATTTCTGTCATAACATTGATTTACCTTCTGATTTTTTAAGGCAAGCTATTGAAAACGTCAGAAAATTGGAGAAAGGAGTATATGTAGTTGATTTGAGAGACTCATTTCATTATTGGACTCACCAAACCACTTACAGTGTTTCAGGTACAAAATGACTGTTTCTCGCTGAGAAAATGCCAAAAAGCGGATTTCTGTCATAACATTGATTTACCTTCTGATTTTTTAAGGCAAGCTATTGAAAACGTTAGAAAATCGGAGAAAGGAGTCTATGTAGTTGATTTGAGAGACTCGTTTCATAATTGGACTGACCAAACCACTTACAGTGTTTCAGGTACAAAATGACTGTTTCTCGCTGAGAAAATGCCAAAAAGCGGATTTCTGTCATAACATTGATTTACCTTCTGATTTTTTAAGGCAAGCTATTGAAAACGTCAGAAAATTGGAGAAAGGAGTCTATGTAGTTGATTTGAGAGACTCATTTCATTATTGGACTCACCAAACCACTTACAGTGTTTCAGGTACAAAATGACTGTTTCTCGCTGAGAAACTGCCAAAAAGCGGATTTCTGTCATAACATTGATTTACCTTCTGATTTTTTAAGGCAAGCTATTGAAAACGTTAGAAAATTGGAGAAAGGAGTCTATGTAGTTGATTTGAGAGACTCATTTCATTATTGGACTCACCAAACCACTTACAGTGTTTCAGGTACAAAATGACTGTTTCTCGCTGAGAAAATGCCAAAAAGCGGATTTCTGTCATAACATTGATTTACCTTCTGATTTTTTAAGGCAAGCTATTGAAAACGTTAGAAAATTGGAGAAAGGAGTCTATGTAGTTGATTTGAGAGACTCATTTCATTATTGGACTCACCAAACCACTTACAGTGTTTCAGGTACAAAATGACTGTTTCTCGCTGAGAAACTGCCAAAAAGCGGATTTCTGTCATAACATTGATTTACCTTCTGATTTTTCAAGGCAAGCTATTGAAAACGTCAGAAAATTGGAGAAAGGAGTCTATGTAGTTGATTTGAGAGACTCATTTCATTATTTGACTCACCAAACCACTTACAGTGTTTCAGGTACAAAATGACCGTTTCTCGATGAGAAAATGCCAAAAAGCGGATTTCTGTCATAACATTGTTTTACCTTCTGATTTTTCAAGGCAAGCTATTGAAAACGTCAGAAAATTGAAGAAAGGAGTCTATGTAGTTGATTTGAGAGACTCATTTCATTATTGGACTCACCAAACCACTTACAGTGTTTCAGGTACAAAATGACTGTTTCTCGCTGAGAAACTGCCAAAAAGCGGATTTCTGTCATAACATTGATTTACCTTCTGATTTTTCAAGGCAAGCTATTGAAAACGTCAGAAAATTGGAGAAAGGAGTCTATGTAGTTGATTTGAGAGACTCATTTCATTATTTGACTCACCAAACCACTTACAGTGTTTCAGGTACAAAATGACCGTTTCTCGATGAGAAAATGCCAAAAAGCGGATTTCTGTCATAACATTGTTTTACCTTCTGATTTTTTAAGGCAAGCTATTGAAAACGTCAGAAAATTGAAGAAAGGAGTCTATGTAGTTGATTTGAGCAACTCATTTCATTATTGGACTCACCAAACCACTTACAGTGTTTCAGGTACAAAATGACTGTTTCTCGCTGAGAAAATGCCAAAAAGCGGATTTCTGTCATAACATTGATTTACCTTCTGATTTTTCAAGGCAAGCTATTGAAAACGTCAGAAAATTGGAGAAAGGAGTCTATGTAGTTGATTTGAGCAACTCATTTCATTATTGGACTCACCAAACCACTTACAGTGTTTCAGGTACAAAATTACTGTTTCTCGCTGAGAAAAATGCCAAAAAGCGGATTTCTGTCATAACATTGATTTACCTTCTGATTTTTCAAGGCAAGCTATTGAAAACGTCAGAAAATTGGAGAAAGGAGTCTATGTAGTTGATTTGAGAGACTCATTTCATTATTTGACTCACCAAACCACTTACAGTGTTTCAGGTACAAAATGACTGTTTCTCGCTGAGAAAATGCCAAAAAGCGGATTTCTGTCATAACATTGATTTACCTTCTGATTTTTCAAGGCAAGCTATTGAAAACGTCAGAAAATTGGAGAAAGGAGTCTATGTAGTTAATTTGAGAGACTCATTTCATTATTGGACTCACCAAACCACTTACAGTGTTTCAGGTACAAAATGACTGTTTCTCGCTGAGAAACTGCCAAAAAGCGGATTTCTGTCATAACATTGATTTACCTTCTGATTTTTTAAGGCAAGCTATTGAAAACGTCAGAAAATTGGAGAAAGGAGTCTATGTATTTGATTTGAGGGACTCATTTCATTATTGGACTCACCAAACCACTTACAGTGTTTCAGGTACAAAATGACCGTTTCTCGCTGAGAAAATGCCAAAAAGCGGATTTCTGTCATAACATTGATTTACCTTCTGATTTTTTAAGGCAAACTATTGAAAACGTCAGAAAATTGGAGAAAGGAGTCTATGTAGTTGATTTGAGAGACTCATTTCATTATTGGACTCACCAAACCACTTACAGTGTTTCAGGTACAAAATGACTGTTTCTCGCTGAGAAACTGCCAAAAAGCGGATTTCTGTCATAACATTGATTTACCTTCTGATTTTTTAAGGCAAGCTATTGAAAACGTTAGAAAATCGGAGAAAGGAGTCTATGTAGTTGATTTGAGAGACTCATTTCATTATTGGACTCACCAAACCACTTACTTACTTTCAGGTACAAAATGACTGTTTCTCGCTGAGAAACTGCCAAAAAGCGGATTTCTGTCATAACATTGATTTACCTTCTGATTTTTTAAGGCAAGCTATTGAAAACGTCAGAAAATTGGAGAAAGGAGTATATGTAGTTGATTTGAGAGACTCATTTCATTATTGGACTCACCAAACCACTTACAGTGTTTCAGGTACAAAATGACTGTTTCTCGCTGAGAAAATGCCAAAAAGCGGATTTCTGTCATAACATTGATTTACCTTCTGATTTTTTAAGGCAAGCTATTGAAAACGTTAGAAAATCGGAGAAAGGAGTCTATGTAGTTGATTTGAGAGACTCATTTCATTATTGGACTCACCAAACCACTTACAGTGTTTCAGGTACAAAATGACTGTTTCTCGCTGAGAAAATGCCAAAAAGCGGATTTCTGTCATAACATTGATTTACCTTCTGATTTTTTAAGGCAAGCTATTGAAAACGTCAGAAAATTGGAGAAAGGAGTCTATGTAGTTGATTTGAGAGACTAATTTCATTATTGGACTCACCAAACCACTTACAGTGTTTCAGGTACAAAATGACTGTTTCTCGCTGAGAAACTGCCAAATAGCGGATTTCTGTCATAACATTGATTTACCTTCTGATTTTTTAAGGCAAGCTATTGAAAACGTTAGAAAATCGGAGAAAGG
Source organism: Cololabis saira (assembly GCF_033807715.1). Classification (NCBI taxonomy): domain Eukaryota; kingdom Metazoa; phylum Chordata; class Actinopteri; order Beloniformes; family Belonidae; genus Cololabis; species Cololabis saira. Next base: position 15,751 of record NW_026906227.1, read on the forward strand.
AGTCTATGTAGTTGATTTGAGAGACTCATTTCATTATTGGACTCACCAAACCACTTACTTACTTTCAGGTACAAAATTACTGTTTCTCGCTGAGAAACTGCCAAAAAGCGGATTTCTGTCATAACATTGATTTACCTTCTGATTTTTTAAGGCAAGCTATTGAAAACGTCAGAAAATTGGAGAAAGGAGTATATGTAGTTGATTTGAGAGACTCATTTCATTATTGGACTCACCAAACCACTTACAGTGTTTCAGGTACAAAATGACTGTTTCTCGCTGAGAAAATGCCAAAAAGCGGATTTCTGTCATAACATTGATTTACCTTCTGATTTTTTAAGGCAAGCTATTGAAAACGTTAGAAAATCGGAGAAAGGAGTCTATGTAGTTGATTTGAGAGACTCGTTTCATTATTGGACTGACCAAACCACTTACAGTGTTTCAGGTACAAAATGACTGTTTCTCGCTGAGAAAATGCCAAAAAGCGGATTTCTGTCATAACATTGATTTACCTTCTGATTTTTTAAGGCAAGCTATTGAAAACGTCAGAAAATTGGAGAAAGGAGTCTATGTAGTTGATTTGAGAGACTCATTTCATTATTGGACTCACCAAACCACTTACAGTGTTTCAGGTACAAAATGACTGTTTCTCGCTGAGAAACTGCCAAAAAGCGGATTTCTGTCATAACATTGATTTACCTTCTGATTTTTTAAGGCAAGCTATTGAAAACGTTAGAAAATTGGAGAAAGGAGTCTATGTAGTTGATTTGAGAGACTCATTTCATTATTGGACTCACCAAACCACTTACAGTGTTTCAGGTACAAAATGACTGTTTCTCGCTGAGAAAATGCCAAAAAGCGGATTTCTGTCATAACATTGATTTACCTTCTGATTTTTTAAGGCAAGCTATTGAAAACGTTAGAAAATTGGAGAAAGGAGTCTATGTAGTTGATTTGAGAGACTCATTTCATTATTGGACTCACCAAACCACTTACAGTGTTTCAGGTACAAAATGACTGTTTCTCGCTGAGAAACTGCCAAAAAGCGGATTTCTGTCATAACATTGATTTACCTTCTGATTTTTCAAGGCAAGCTATTGAAAACGTCAGAAAATTGGAGAAAGGAGTCTATGTAGTTGATTTGAGAGACTCATTTCATTATTTGACTCACCAAACCACTTACAGTGTTTCAGGTACAAAATGACCGTTTCTCGATGAGAAAATGCCAAAAAGCGGATTTCTGTAGTAACATTGTTTTACCTTCTGATTTTTCAAGGCAAGCTATTGAAAACGTCAGAAAATTGAAGAAAGGAGTCTATGTAGTTGATTTGAGAGACTCATTTCATTATTGGACTCACCAAACCACTTACAGTGTTTCAGGTACAAAATGACTGTTTCTCGCTGAGAAACTGCCAAAAAGCGGATTTCTGTCATAACATTGATTTACCTTCTGATTTTTCAAGGCAAGCTATTGAAAACGTCAGAAAATTGGAGAAAGGAGTCTATGTAGTTGATTTGAGAGACTCATTTCATTATTTGACTCACCAAACCACTTACAGTGTTTCAGGTACAAAATGACCGTTTCTCGATGAGAAAATGCCAAAAAGCGGATTTCTGTCATAACATTGTTTTACCTTCTGATTTTTTAAGGCAAGCTATTGAAAACGTCAGAAAATTGAAGAAAGGAGTCTATGTAGTTGATTTGAGCAACTCATTTCATTATTGGACTCACCAAACCACTTACAGTGTTTCAGGTACAAAATGACTGTTTCTCGCTGAGAAAATGCCAAAAAGCGGATTTCTGTCATAACATTGATTTACCTTCTGATTTTTCAAGGCAAGCTATTGAAAACGTCAGAAAATTGGAGAAAGGAGTCTATGTAGTTGATTTGAGCAACTCATTTCATTATTGGACTCACCAAACCACTTACAGTGTTTCAGGTACAAAATTACTGTTTCTCGCTGAGAAAAATGCCAAAAAGCGGATTTCTGTCATAACATTGATTTACCTTCTGATTTTTCAAGGCAAGCTATTGAAAACGTCAGAAAATTGGAGAAAGGAGTCTATGTAGTTGATTTGAGAGACTCATTTCATTATTTGACTCACCAAACCACTTACAGTGTTTCAGGTACAAAATGACTGTTTCTCGCTGAGAAAATGCCAAAAAGCGGATTTCTGTCATAACATTGATTTACCTTCTGATTTTTCAAGGCAAGCTATTGAAAACGTCAGAAAATTGGAGAAAGGAGTCTATGTAGTTGATTTGAGAGACTCATTTCATTATTGGACTCACCAAACCACTTACAGTGTTTCAGGTACAAAATGACTGTTTCTCGCTGAGAAACTGCCAAAAAGCGGATTTCTGTCATAACATTGATTTACCTTCTGATTTTTTAAGGCAAGCTATTGAAAACGTCAGAAAATTGGAGAAAGGAGTCTATGTATTTGATTTGAGGGACTCATTTCATTATTGGACTCACCAAACCACTTACAGTGTTTCAGGTACAAAATGACCGTTTCTCGCTGAGAAAATGCCAAAAAGCGGATTTCTGTAATAACATTTTTTTACCTTCTGATTTTTTAAGGCAAGCTATTGAAAACGTCAGAAAATTGGAGAAAGGAGTCTATGTAGTTGATTTGAGGGACTCATTTCATTATTGGACTCACCAAACCACTTACAGTGTTTCAGGTACAAAATGACTGTTTCTCGCTGAGAAAATGCCAAAAAGCGGATTTCTGTCATAACATTGATTTACCTTCTGATTTTTCAAGGCAAGCTATTGAAAACGTCAGAAAATTGGAGAAAGGAGTCTATGTAGTTGATTTGAGAGACTCATTTCATTATTTGACTCACCAAACCACTTACAGTGTTTCAGGTACAAAATGACTGTTTCTCGCTGAGAAAATGCCAAAAAGCGGATTTCTGTCATAACATTGATTTACCTTCTGATTTTTCAAGGCAAGCTATTGAAAACGTCAGAAAATTGGAGAAAGGAGTCTATGTAGTTGATTTGAGAGACTCATTTCATTATTTGACTCACCAAACCACTTACAGTGTTTCAGGTACAAAATGACTGTTTCTCGCTGAGAAAATGCCAAAAAGCGGATTTCTGTCATAACATTGATTTACCTTCTGATTTTTCAAGGCAAGCTATTGAAAACGTCAGAAAATTGGAGAAAGGAGTCTATGTAGTTGATTTGAGAGACTCATTTCATTATTGGACTCACCAAACCACTTACAGTGTTTCAGGTACAAAATGACTGTTTCTCGCTGAGAAACTGCCAAAAAGCGGATTTCTGTCATAACATTGATTTACCTTCTGATTTTTTAAGGCAAGCTATTGAAAACGTCAGAAAATTGGAGAAAGGAGTCTATGTAGTTGATTTGAGGGACTCATTTCATTATTGGACTCACCAAACCACTTACAGTGTTTCAGGTACAAAATGACCGTTTCTCGCTGAGAAAATGCCAAAAAGCGGATTTCTGTAATAACATTGTTTTACCTTCTGATTTTTTAAGGCAAGCTATTGAAAACGTCAGAAAATTGGAGAAAGGAGTCTATGTAGTTGATTTGAGGGACTCATTTCATTATTGGACTCACCAAACCACTTACAGTGTTTCAGGTACAGAATGACTGTTTCTCGCTGAGAAAATGCCAAAAAGCGGATTTCTGTAATAACATTGTTTTACCTTCTGATTTTTTAAGGCAAGCTATTGAAAACGTCAGAAAATTGGAGAAAGGAGTCTATGTAGTTGATTTGAGAGACTCATTTCATTATTGGACTCACAAAACCACTTACAGTGTTTCAGGTACAAAATGACTGTTTCTCGCTGAGAAACTGCCAGAAAGCGGATTTTTGTCATAACATTGATTTACCTTCTGATTTTTTAAGGCAAGCTATTGAAAACGTTAGAAAATCGGAGAAAGGAGTCTATGTAGTTGATTTGAGAGACTCATTTCATTATTGGACTCACCAAACCACTTACAGTGTTTCAGGTACAAAATGACTGTTTCTCGCTGAGAAAATGCCAAAAAGCGGATTTCTGTAATAACATTGTTTTACCTTCTGATTTTTTTAAGGCAAGCTATTGAAAACGTCAGAAAATTGGAGAAAGGAGTCTATGTAGTTGATTTGAGGGACTCATTTCATTATTGGACTCACCAAACCACTTACAGTGTTTCAGGTACAAAATGACTGTTTCTCGCTGAGAAAATGCCAAAAAGCGGATTTCTGTAATAACATTGTTTTACCTTCTGATTTTTTAAGGCAAGCTATTGAAAACGTCAGAAAATTGGAGAAAGGAGTCTATGTAGTTGATTTGAGGGACTCATTTCATTATTGGACTCACCAAACCACTTACAGTGTTTCAGGTACAAAATGACTGTTTCTCGCTGAGAAAATGCCAAAAAGCGGATTTCTGTCATAACATTGATTTACCTTCTGATTTTTTAAGGCAAGCTATTGAAAACGTTAGAAAATTGGAGAAAGGAGTCTATGTAGTTGATTTGAGGGACTCATTTCATTATTGGACTCACCAAACCACTTACAGTGTTTCAGGTACAAAATGATCGTTTCTCGCTGAGAAAATGCCAAAAAGCGGATTTCTGTAATAACATTGTTTTACCTTCTGATTTTTTAAGGCAAGCTATTGAAAACGTCAGAAAATTGGAGAAAGGAGTCTATGTAGTTGATTTGAGGGACTCATTTCATTATTGGACTCACCAAACCACTTACAGTGTTTCAGGTACAAAATGACTGTTTCTCGCTGAGAAAATGCCAAAAAGCGGATTTCTGTAATAACATTGTTTTACCTTCTGATTTTTTAAGGCAAGCTATTGAAAACGTCAGAAAATTGGAGAAAGGAGTCTATGTAGTTGATTTGAGAGACTCATTTCATTATTGGACTCACCAAACCACTTACAGTGTTTCAGGTACAAAATGACTGTTTCTCGCTGAGAAACTGCCAAAAAGCGGATTTCTGTCATAACATTGATTTACCTTCTGATTTTTTAAGGCAAGCTATTGAAAACGTTAGAAAATCGGAGAAAGGAGTCTATGTAGTTGATTTGAGAGACTCATTTCATTATTGGACTCACCAAACCACTTACAGTGTTTCAGGTACAAAATGACCGTTTCTCGCTGAGAAAATGCCAAAAAGCGGATTTCTGTAATAACATTGTTTCAAGTGTCTGAGAGAGCTTAGCAAGGGGCCTCGCATTGACCATTACTTCCTTAGAGGTAGGGCAAATCAGTCGAGTGAAGCCCAGTGGCAGGATATTCACCACAGTCCACAGGGTATCAGAACCCCAGACGAAGCTCAATCAAGCACAGATCCATTTATGAACATCAGCCCAGAGCCCATCCAGCCACAGACAGCAGTAGAGCGGAGGCTGACTGGACGAAAACCTCAAATCTTGTGGCCTAAATCCTGTCAGAAAAAGGAGTGGGAAACCACAGACACAGACCTCGTCCACCTTTTAGAAGGTCTGAAAGGGGGTGTGGAGATAAAACTGGACAAGATCAGAGAGACCATTTATAGCTATGGAGCAGAGAGATTTGGTGTGAAACGTGAGAACTTGCAGACACAGAAGGAACCATCTGCTCATCTCAAGTCCAGGAGACAACAAGAGATTCAGAGACTCGTGAAAGAAAGGAGGGGCCTGAGGAAACAATGGAAGAAGGCCACGGAAGTGGAAAGGAAAGGCCTTGGGGCACTACAGGGCGACATCAAGCAGCGTCTGGCAGCACTGCGAAGAGCAGAATGCCTGAGAAGGCAACATAAGAAGAGAGAGCGAACGAGGACTGCCTTCTACAGAGATCCCTATAAATTTGTTAAGGACCTCTTTGTCAGGGAGAAATCTGGGACCCTCAAAGTACCCATAAGAGAACTGGAAGAACATCTTCGGAAGACCTACTCCGACAAACAGAGGCATGTGCCAGCCAGCATTCCGGAGGATATGCCACCCATCCAACCACCTGAGCACCAGATGGAAACAAGGCCCCCCACATGGAGCGAAGTTGAGAGCACAGTAAAACGGGCAAGAACAGCTTCAGCCCCGGGGCCCAACGGCATTCCATACAGGGTGTATAAGAACACGCCAGGCGTCTTGAAATACCTCTGGAAGCTTATGAAAGTGGCATGGGAAAAAGGAATGATACCAAAGGCATGGCGACGGGCAGGAGGGATCCTGATTCCCAAAGAGAAGAATTCCTCAACCATCGAGCAGTTTCTCCAGATCAGCCTTCTCAATGTGGATGGAAAGATTTTCTTCAGTGTCGTGGCCCGTAGGCTCTCAGCATTCCTGCTGGCGAACAACTTTGTTGACACCTCAGTGCAAAAGGCAGGGATAAGTGGGTTCTCAGGTTGCTTGGAACACACAAATGTCATCTGGCACCAAGTACAGACGGCCAAGAAGGAGAAGAAAGACCTGCATGTGGTGTTTTTAGATCTTGCCAATGCCTTCGGGTCAGTGCCTCATGAGATCTTGTGGACAGCGTTCAACTTCTTTCAAGTGCCAGAGGGCATCACAAGTCTAGTCAAAGCCTACTTCCAGGATCTCCAATTCTGTGTTACAGCACAGGATAGTACAACTGCCTGGCAGCACCTTGAGATAGGCATTATGGCGGGCTGCACCATCTCGCCACTGGTGTTTACAATGGCAATGGAGCTACTTATTCGTGCATCACGATGGGTGGTTGGAGGAGAACGATTGAAGAGCGGGCTCCGTCTTCCCCCAATCAGGGCGTACATGGACGACATGACGACAATAACAACAACGGTCGCATGTACCAAACGTCTGCTGGAGAAACTCCGGGGAAACATCAAATGGGCACGAATGGAGATTAAACCCAGCAAATCCCGTAGCATCTCCATTGTCAAAGGTAAGCTCACCAATGCAAGGTTCTATGTGGACGACCAGCCAATCCCAACAGTTCTGGAGAAGCCTATCAAAAGCCTTGGCCGATGGTATAGCGCAGAACTTAAAGACTCTGAGCAGGTGGAACAACTCAGGCAGGATACAATCAGCGGCCTCAAGCAGATTAACAACACTGCTCTCCCTGGAAAATTGAAGCTATGGTGCTTTCAGTTTGGGCTGCTACCTCGCCTCATGTGGCCAATTTCCATCTATGAGGTCACCTTATCTCATGTCAATCGGCTTGAGAGACTGGTGAATGCCCAAGTGAGGAAGTGGCTTGGACTGCCGAGATGCCTTTCCAGCATAGGCCTGTATGGCAATGGAGCGCTCTCCCTTCCAATCTCAAGCCTGGTGGAGGAGTACAAATGTGCCAAAACAAGGGTGGAAATGACTCTTACAGAATCCCGGGACCCATGCGTCAGAGATGCGGCTCCAAACCTGGCAACAGGGAGGAAATGGAAACCATCTGCAGCAGTAGCAGTGGCAAAGACCACCCTCAGACACCGGAATATAGTGGGACGAGTCCAACATGGCAGAGGGGGTCTTGGCCTGGAAGCAACAACACCCGCTTGGCAAAAGGCTACTCCGTCTGAACGGCGACACATGGTGGTTGAGGAGGTGCGCAACCAGGAGGAGGCAGCCAGGTGTGCCAAGGCAGTCTTCCAAGCCCAGCAAGGACGCTGAATGAGGTGGGAGGGTGTGGAGAGGAGTAAAATCACGTGGAATGAGATGTGGAGCATGGAGGCTAATAGGCTCAGCTTCATCATCAGAGCCACTTATGATGTCCTGCCCTCTCCAACCAACCTACATCTCTGGTATGGAGAGGACCCAGCCTGCCTGCAGTGTGCAGCCCCAGCAACCCTCAAACACATCCTGGTAGGTTGCAAGACCTGCCTGACTCAAGGAAGATACACCTGGCGCCATAACCAAGTGTTGAAGTGCTTGGCTGCCGAACTTGAGGACAAGAGGGTCACCATCAACGCCATGCCTTTCAAAACCCAGACCACCCTCCCACGGAAGACAACATTCGTCCGACAAGGGGAGAAACGGAGAACCAAGCCATCACCTCCAAACTCAGGCCCACTGGACACAGCCCGGGATTGGGAAATGCGGGTAGACCTCAGCCAGAGGCTCACTTTCCCGCCAGAAATCGCAGCAACCAACCTGCGCCCAGATTTGGTCCTCTGGTCCAAGTCCTGCCGGCGTGTCTTCATTGTGGAGCTGACTGTCCCGTGGGAGGATAACATCGACGAAGCATTCGAAAGAAAAACGCTGCGTTATGCTAACCTAGCAGCTGATGCTGAGGCGCGGGGATGGAACGTAAAGGTGTGGCCAGTGGAGGTTGGCTGCCGAGGCTTTGTAGCCAGGTCCACCACACGGCTCCTGAAGGAAGTTGGGATCAGAGGACAGGCCCAGCGGAAGGCAATAAAAGAACTTGCCAAAGCAGCCGAACGGAGCAGTCACTGGCTGTGGCTGAAACGGAGGGATGCAACATGGGCTGTTTGATGACCACGGGGTGCCACCATATGACACACACCCAGGTCTGATCAGCCTGTGGCAGGCCAACCTTGGAAGAGGGTGTATTGTGTTAAGAGGCCGAAACACCTGATGAAGACAAGGCACACAACTGATGACGTGTAGATTTGGTGGTGCCCCGCGATCCTGTCCAAACTCCACCCCACAGTCATGTCCGATAGGAGTTATCGTGCTGATATATTTTAGGGATATTAACAGCTAGTCCTATTAAGAATCCTACCTTCTGATTTTTTAAGGCAAGCTATTAAAAACGTCAGAAAATTGGAGAAAGGAGTCTATGTAGTTGATTTGAGCGACTCATTTCATTATTGGATTCACCAAACCACTTACAGTGTTTCAGGTACAAAATGACTGTTTCTCGCTGAGAAACTGCCAAAAAGCGGATTTCTGTAATAACATTGTTTTACCTTCTGATTTTTTAAGGCAAGCTATTGAAAACGTCAGAAAATTGGAGAAAGGAGTCTATGTAGTTGATTTGAGGGACTCATTTCATTATTGGACTCACCAAACCACTTACAGTGTTTCAGGTACAAAATGACTGTTTTTCGCTGAGAAAATGCCAAAAAGCGGATTTCTGTAATAACATTGATTTACCTTCTGATTTTTTAAGGCAAGCTATTAAAAACGTTAGAAAATTGGAGAAAGGAGTCTATGTAGTTGATTTGAGCGACTCATTTCATTATTGGACTCACCAAACCACTTACAGTGTTTCAGGTACAAAATGACTGTTTCTCGCTGAGAAACTGCCAAAAAGCGGATTTCTGTCATAACATTGATTTACCTTCTGATTTTTCAAGGCAAGCAATTGAAAACGTCAGAAAATTGGAGAAAGGAGTCTATGTAGTTGATTTGAGAGACTCATTTCATTATTGGACTCACCAAACCACTTACAGTGTTTCAGGTACAAAATGACTGTTTCTCGCTGAGAAACTGCCAAAAAGCTGATTTCTGTCATAACATTGATTTACCTTCTGATTTTTTAAGGCAAGCTATTGAAAACGTCAGAAAATTGGAGAAAGGAGTCTATGTAGTTGATTTGAGAGACTCATTTCATTATTGGACTCACCAAACCACATACAGTGTTTCAGGTACAAAATGACTGTTTCTCGCTGAGAAAATGCCAAAAAGCGGATTTCTGTCATAACATTGATTTACCTTCTGATTTTTTAAGGCAAGCTATTGAAAACGTCAGAAAATTGGAGAAAGGAGTCTATGTAGTTGATTTGAGAGACTCATTTCATTATTGGACTCACCAAACCAATTACAGTGTTTCAGGTACAAAATGACTGTTTCTCGCTGAGAAAATGCCAAAAAGCGGATTTCTGTCATAACATTGATTTACCTTCTGATTTTTCAAGGCAAGCTATTGAAAACGTCAGAAAATTGGAGAAAGGAGTCTATGTAGTTGATTTGAGAGACTCATTTCATTATTGGACTCACCAAACCACTTACAGTGTTTCAGGTACAAAATGACTGTTTCTCGCTGAGAAAATGCCAAAAAGCGAATTTCTGTCATAACATTGATTTACCTTCTGATTTTTCAAGGCAAGCTATTGAAAACGTTAGAAAATTGGAGAAAGGTGTATATGTAGTTGATTTGAGAGACTCATTTCATTATTGGACTCACCAAACCACTTACAGTGTTTCAGGTACAAAATGACTGTTTCTCGCTGAGAAAATGCCAAAAAGCGGATTTCTGTCATAACATTGATTTACCTTCTGATTTTTCAAGGCAAGCTATTGAAAACGTCAGAAAATTGGAGAAAGGAGTCTATGTAGTTGATTTGAGAGACTCATTTCATTATTGGACTCACCAAACCACTTACAGTGTTTCAGGTACAAAATGACTGTTTCTCGCTGAGAAAATGCCAAAAAGCGGATTTCTGTCATAACATTGATTTACCTTCTGATTTTTCAAGGCAAGCTATTGAAAACGTCAGAAAATTGGAGAAAGGAGTCTATGTAGTTGATTTGAGAGACTCATTTCATTATTTGACTCACCAAACCACTTACAGTGTTTCAGGTACAAAATGACTGTTTCTCGCTGAGAAAATGCCAAAAAGCGGATTTCTGTCATAACATTGATTTACCTTCTGATTTTTCAAGGCAAGCTATTGAAAACGTCAGAAAATTGGAGAAAGGAGTCTATGTAGTTGATTTGAGAGACTCATTTCATTATTGGACTCACCAAACCACTTACAGTGTTTCAGGTACAAAATGACTGTTTCTCGCTGAGAAACTGCCAAAAAGCGGATTTCTGTCATAACATTGATTTACCTTCTGATTTTTTAAGGCAAGCTATTGAAAACGTCAGAAAATTGGAGAAAGGAGTCTATGTAGTTGATTTGAGGGACTCATTTCATTATTGGACTCACCAAACCACTTACAGTGTTTCAGGTACAAAATGACTGTTTCTCGCTGAGAAACTGCCAAAAAGCGGATTTCTGTAATAACATTGTTTTACCTTCTGATTTTTTAAGGCAAGCTATTGAAAACGTCAGAAAATTGGAGAAAGGAGTCTATGTAGTTGATTTGAGGGACTCATTTCATTATTGGACTCACCAAACCACTTACAGTGTTTCAGGTACAAAATGACTGTTTTTCGCTGAGAAAATGCCAAAAAGCGAATTTCTGTCATAACATTGATTTACCTTCTGATTTTTCAAGGCAAGCTATTGAAAACGTTAGAAAATTGGAGAAAGGTGTATATGTAGTTGATTTGAGAGACTCATTTCATTATTGGACTCACCAAACCACTTACAGTGTTTCAGGTACAAAATGACTGTTTCTCGCTGAGAAAATGCCAAAAAGCGGATTTCTGTCATAACATTGATTTACCTTCTGATTTTTCAAGGCAAGCTATTGAAAACGTCAGAAAATTGGAGAAAGGAGTCTATGTAGTTGATTTGAGAGACTCATTTCATTATTGGACTCACCAAACCACTTACAGTGTTTCAGGTACAAAATGACTGTTTCTCGCTGAGAAAATGCCAAAAAGCGGATTTCTGTCATAACATTGATTTACCTTCTGATTTTTCAAGGCAAGCTATTGAAAACGTCAGAAAATTGGAGAAAGGATTCTATGTAGTTGATTTGAGAGACTCATTTCATTATTTGACTCACCAAACCACTTACAGTGTTTCAGGTACAAAATGACTGTTTCTCGCTGAGAAAATGCCAAAAAGCGGATTTCTGTCATAACATTGATTTACCTTCTGATTTTTCAAGGCAAGCTATTGAAAACGTCAGAAAATTGGAGAAAGGAGTCTATGTAGTTGATTTGAGAGACTCATTTCATTATTGGACTCACCAAACCACTTACAGTGTTTCAGGTACAAAATGACTGTTTCTCGCTGAGAAACTGCCAAAAAGCGGATTTCTGTCATAACATTGATTTACCTTCTGATTTTTTAAGGCAAGCTATTGAAAACGTCCGAAAATTGGAGAAAGGAGTCTATGTAGTTGATTTGAGGGACTCATTTCATTATTGGACTCACCAAACCACTTACAGTGTTTCAGGTACAAAATGACTGTTTCTCGCTGAGAAACTGCCAAAAAGCGGATTTCTGTAATAACATTGTTTTACCTTCTGATTTTTTAAGGCAAGCTATTGAAAACGTCAGAAAATTGGAGAAAGGAGTCTATGTAGTTGATTTGAGGGACTCATTTCATTATTGGACTCACCAAACCACTTACAGTGTTTCAGGTACAAAATGACTGTTTTTCGCTGAGAAAATGCCAAAAAGCGGATTTCTGTAATAACATTGATTTACCTTCTGATTTTTTAAGGCAAGCTATTAAAAACGTTAGAAAATTGGAGAAAGGAGTCTATGTAGTTGATTTGAGCGACTCATTTCATTATTGGACTCACCAAACCACTTACAGTGTTTCAGGTACAAAATGACTGTTTCTCGCTGAGAAAATGCCAAAAAGCGGATTTCTGTCATAACATTGATTTACCTTCTGATTTTTCAAGGCAAGCAATTGAAAACGTCAGAAAATTGGAGAAAGGAGTCTATGTAGTTGATTTGAGAGACTCATTTCATTATTGGACTCACCAAACCACTTACAGTGTTTCAGGTACAAAATGACTGTTTCTCGCTGAGAAACTGCCAAAAAGCTGATTTCTGTCATAACATTGATTTACCTTCTGATTTTTTAAGGCAAGCTATTGAAAACGTCAGAAAATTGGAGAAAGGAGTCTATGTAGTTGATTTGAGAGACTCATTTCATTATTGGACTCACCAAACCACATACAGTGTTTCAGGTACAAAATGACTGTTTCTCGCTGAGAAAATGCCAAAAAGCGGATTTCTGTCATAACATTGATTTACCTTCTGATTTTTTAAGGCAAGCTATTGAAAACGTCAGAAAATTGGAGAAGGGAGTCTATGTAGTTGATTTGAGAGACTCATTTCATTATTGGACTCACCAAACCAATTACAGTGTTTCAGGTACAAAATGACTGTTTCTCGCTGAGAAAATGCCAAAAAGCGGATTTCTGTCATAACATTGATTTACCTTCTGATTTTTCAAGGCAAGCTATTGAAAACGTCAGAAAATTGGAGAAAGGAGTCTATGTAGTTGATTTGAGGGACTCATTTCATTATTGGACTCACCAAACCACTTACAGTGTTTCAGGTACAAAATGACTGTTTCTCGCTGAGAAAATGCCAAAATGCGAATTTCTGTCATAACATTGATTTACCTTCTGATTTTTTAAGGCAAGCTATTGAAAACGTCAGAAAATTGGAGAAAGGTGTATATGTAGTTGATTTGAGAGACTCATTTCATTATTGGACTCACCAAACCACTTACAGTGTTTCAGGTACAAAATGACTGTTTCTCGCTGAGAAAATGCCAAAAAGCGGATTTCTGTCATAACATTGATTTACCTTCTGATTTTTCAAGGCAAGCTATTGAAAACGTCAGAAAATTGGAGAAAGGAGTCTATGTAGTTGATTTGAGAGACTCATTTCATTATTGGACTCACCAAACCACTTACAGTGTTTCAGGTACAAAATGACTGTTTCTCGCTGAGAAAATGCCAAAAAGCGGATTTCTGTCATAACATTGATTTACCTTCTTATTTTTTAAGGCAAGCTATTGAAAACGTTAGAAAATTGGAGAAAGGAGTCTATGTAGTTGATTTGAGAGACTCATTTCATTATTGGACTCACCAAACCACTTACAGTGTTTCAGGTACAAAATGACTGTTTCTCGCTGAGAAAATGCCAAAAAGCGGATTTCTGTCATAACATTGATTTACCTTCTGATTTTTTAAGGCAAGCTATTGAAAACGTTAGAAAATTGGAGAAATGAGTCTATGTAGTTGATTTGAGAGACTCATTTCATTATTGGACTCACCAAACCAATTACAGTGTTTCAGGTACAAAATGACTGTTTCTCGCTGAGAAAATGCCAAAAAGCGGATTTCTGTCATAACATTGATTTACCTTCTGATTTTTCAAGGCAAGCTATTGAAAACGTCAGAAAATTGGAGAAAGGAGTCTATGTAGTTGATTTGAGAGACTCATTTCATTATTGGACTCACCAAACCACGTACAGTGTTTCAGGTACAAAATGACTGTTTCTCGCTGAGAAAATGCCAAAAAGCGAATTTCTGTCATAACATTGATTTACCTTCTGATTTTTCAAGGCAAGCTATTGAAAACGTTAGAAAATTGGAGAAAGGTGTATATGTAGTTGATTTGAGAGACTCATTTCATTATTGGACTCACCAAACCACTTACAGTGTTTCAGGTACAAAATGACTGTTTCTCGCTGAGAAAATGCCAAAAAGCGGATTTCTGTCATAACATTGATTTACCTTCTGATTTTTCAAGGCAAGCTATTGAAAACGTCAGAAAATTGGAGAAAGGAGTCTATGTAGTTGATTTGAGAGACTCATTTCATTATTGGACTCACCAAACCACTTACAGTGTTTCAGGTACAAAATGACTGTTTCTCGCTGAGAAAATGCCAAAAAGCGGATTTCTGTCATAACATTGATTTACCTTCTGATTTTTCAAGGCAAGCTATTGAAAACGTCAGAAAATTGGAGAAAGGAGTCTATGTAGTTGATTTGAGAGACTCATTTCATGATTTGACTCACCAAACCACTTACAGTGTTTCAGGTACAAAATGACTGTTTCTCGCTGAGAAAATGCCAAAAAGCGGATTTCTGTCATAACATTGATTTACCTTCTGATTTTTCAAGGCAAGCTATTGAAAACGTCAGAAAATTGGAGAAAGGAGTCTATGTAGTTGATTTGAGAGACTCATTTCATTATTGGACTCACCAAACCACTTACAGTGTTTCAGGTACAAAATGACTGTTTCTCGCTGAGAAACTGCCAAAAAGCGGATTTCTGTCATAACATTGATTTACCTTCTGATTTTTTAAGGCAAGCTATTGAAAACGTCAGAAAATTGGAGAAAGGGGTCTATGTAGTTGATTTGAGGGACTCATTTCATTATTGGACTCACCAAACCACTTACAGTGTTTCAGGTACAAAATGACTGTTTCTCGCTGAGAAACTGCCAAAAAGCGGATTTCTGTAATAACATTGTTTTACCTTCTGATTTTTTAAGGCAAGCTATTGAAAACGTCAGAAAATTGGAGAAAGGAGTCTATGTAGTTGATTTGAGGGACTCATTTCATTATTGGACTCACCAAACCACTTACAGTGTTTCAGGTACAAAATGACTGTTTTTCGCTGAGAAAATGCCAAAAAGCGAATTTCTGTCATAACATTGATTTACCTTCTGATTTTTCAAGGCAAGCTATTGAAAACGTTAGAAAATTGGAGAAAGGTGTATATGTAGTTGATTTGAGAGACTCATTTCATTATTGGACTCACCAAACCACTTACAGTGTTTCAGGTACAAAATGACTGTTTCTCGCTGAGAAAATGCCAAAAAGCGGATTTCTGTCATAACATTGATTTACCTTCTGATTTTTCAAGGCAAGCTATTGAAAACGTCAGAAAATTGGAGAAAGGAGTCTATGTAGTTGATTTGAGAGACTCATTTCATTATTGGACTCACCAAACCACTTACAGTGTTTCAGGTACAAAATGACTGTTTCTCGCTGAGAAAATGCCAAAAAGCGGATTTCTGTCATAACATTGATTTACCTTCTGATTTTTCAAGGCAAGCTATTGAAAACGTCAGAAAATTGGAGAAAGGAGTCTATGTAGTTGATTTGAGAGACTCATTTCATTATTTGACTCACCAAACCACTTACAGTGTTTCAGGTACAAAATGACTGTTTCTCGCTGAGAAAATGCCAAAAAGCGGATTTCTGTCATAACATTGATTTACCTTCTGATTTTTCAAGGCAAGCTATTGAAAACGTCAGAAAATTGGAGAAAGGAGTCTATGTAGTTGATTTGAGAGACTCATTTCATTATTGGACTCACCAAACCACTTACAGTGTTTCAGGTACAAAATGACTGTTTCTCGCTGAGAAACTGCCAAAAAGCGGATTTCTGTCATAACATTGATTTACCTTCTGATTTTTTAAGGCAAGCTATTGAAAACGTCAGAAAATTGGAGAAAGGAGTATATGTAGTTGATTTGAGGGACTCATTTCATTATTGGACTCACCAAACCACTTACAGTGTTTCAGGTACAAAATGACTGTTTCTCGCTGAGAAACTGCCAAAAAGCGGATTTCTGTAATAACATTGTTTTACCTTCTGATTTTTTAAGGCAAGCTATTGAAAACGTCAGAAAATTGGAGAAAGGAGTCTATGTAGTTGATTTGAGGGACTCATTTCATTATTGGACTCACCAAACCACTTACAGTGTTTCAGGTACAAAATGACTGTTTTTCGCTGAGAAAATGCCAAAAAGCGGATTTCTGTAATAACATTGATTTACCTTCTGATTTTTTAAGGCAAGCTATTAAAAACGTTAGAAAATTGGAGAAAGGAGTCTATGTAGTTGATTTGAGCGACTCATTTCATTATTGGACTCACCAAACCACTTACAGTGTTTCAGGTACAAAATGACTGTTTCTCGCTGAGAAAATGCCAAAAAGCGGATTTCTGTCATAACATTGATTTACCTTCTGATTTTTCAAGGCAAGCAATTGAAAACGTCAGAAAATTGGAGAAAGGAGTCTATGTAGTTGATTTGAGAGACTCATTTCATTATTGGACTCACCAAACCACTTACAGTGTTTCAGGTACAAAATGACTGTTTCTCGCTGAGAAACTGCCAAAAAGCTGATTTCTGTCATAACATTGATTTACCTTCTGATTTTTTAAGGCAAGCTATTGAAAACGTCAGAAAATTGGAGAAAGGAGTCTATGTAGTTGATTTGAGAGACTCATTTCATTATTGGACTCACCAAACCACATACAGTGTTTCAGGTACAAAATGACTGTTTCTCGCTGAGAAAATGCCAAAAAGCGGATTTCTGTCATAACATTGATTTACCTTCTGATTTTTTAAGGCAAGCTATTGAAAACGTCAGAAAATTGGAGAAGGGAGTCTATGTAGTTGATTTGAGAGACTCATTTCATTATTGGACTCACCAAACCAATTACAGTGTTTCAGGTACAAAATGACTGTTTCTCGCTGAGAAAATGCCAAAAAGCGGATTTCTGTCATAACATTGATTTACCTTCTGATTTTTCAAGGCAAGCTATTGAAAACGTCAGAAAATTGGAGAAAGGAGTCTATGTAGTTGATTTGAGAGACTCATTTCATTATTGGACTCACCAAACCACTTACAGTGTTTCAGGTACAAAATGACTGTTTCTCGCTGAGAAAATGCCAAAATGCGAATTTCTGTCATAACATTGATTTACCTTCTGATTTTTTAAGGCAAGCTATTGAAAACGTCAGAAAATTGGAGAAAGGTGTATATGTAGTTGATTTGAGAGACTCATTTCATTATTGGACTCACCAAACCACTTACAGTGTTTCAGGTACAAAATGACTGTTTCTCGCTGAGAAAATGCCAAAAAGCGGATTTCTGTCATAACATTGATTTACCTTCTGATTTTTCAAGGCAAGCTATTGAAAACGTCAGAAAATTGGAGAAAGGAGTCTATGTAGTTGATTTGAGAGACTCATTTCATTATTGGACTCACCAAACCACTTACAGTGTTTCAGGTACAAAATGACTGTTTCTCGCTGAGAAAATGCCAAAAAGCGGATTTCTGTCATAACATTGATTTACCTTCTTATTTTTTAAGGCAAGCTATTGAAAACGTTAGAAAATTGGAGAAAGGAGTCTATGTAGTTGATTTGAGAGACTCATTTCATTATTGGACTCACCAAACCACTTACAGTGTTTCAGGTACAAAATGACTGTTTCTCGCTGAGAAAATGCCAAAAAGCGGATTTCTGTCATAACATTGATTTACCTTCTGATTTTTTAAGGCAAGCTATTGAAAACGTTAGAAAATTGGAGAAAGGAGTCTATGTAGTTGATTTGAGAGACTCATTTCATTATTGGACTCACCAAACCACTTACAGTGTTTCAGGTTCAAAATGACTGTTTCTCGCTGAGAAACTGCCAAAAGGCGGATTTCTGTAATAACATTGTTTCAAGTGTCTGAGAGAGCTTAGCAAGGGGCCTCGCATTGACCATTACTTCCTTAGAGGTAGGGCAAATCAGTCGAGTGAAGCCCAGTGGCAGGATATTCACCACAGTCCACAGGGTATCAGAACCCCAGACGAAGCTCAATCAAGCACAGATCCATTTATGAACATCAGCCCAGAGCCCATCCAGCCACAGACAGCAGTAGAGCGGAGGCTGACTGGACGAAAACCTCAAATCTTGTGGCCTAAATCCTGTCAGAAAAAGGAGTGGGAAACCACAGACACAGACCTTGTCCACCTTTTAGAAGGTCTGAAAGGGGGTGTGGAGAAAAAACTGGACAAGATCGGAGAGACCATTTATAGCTTTGGAGCAGAGAGATTTAATGTGAAACGTGAGAACTTGCAGACACAGAAGGAACCATCTGCTCATCTCAAGTCCAGGAGACAACGTGACTCGTGAAAGAAAGGAGGTGCCTGAGGAAACAATGGAAGAAGGCCACGGAAGTGGAAAGGAAAGGCCTTGGGGCACTACAGGGCGACATCAAGCAGCGTCTGGCAGCACTGCGAAGAGCAGAATGCCTGAGAAGGCAACATAAGAAGAGAGAGCGAACGAGGACTGCCTTCTACAGAGATCCCTATAAATTTGTTAAGGACCTCTTTGTCAGGGAGAAATCTGGGACCCTCAAAGTACCCATAAGAGAACTGGAAGAACATCTTCGGAAGACCTACTCCGACAAACAGAGGCATGTGCCAGCCAGCATTCCGGAGGATATGCCACCCATCCAACCACCTGAGCACCAGATGGAAACAAGGCCCCCCACATGGAGCGAAGTTGAGAGCACAGTAAAACGGGCAAGAACAGCTTCAGCCCCGGGGCCCAACGGCATTCCATACAGGGTGTATAAGAACACGCCAGGCGTCTTGAAATACCTCTGGAAGCTTATGAAAGTGGCATGGGAAAAAGGAATGATACCAAAGGCATGGCGACGGGCAGGAGGGATCCTGATTCCCAAAGAGAAGAATTCCTCAACCATCGAGCAGTTTCGCCAGATCAGCCTTCTCAATCTGGAAGGAAAGATTTTCTTCAGTGTCGTGGCCCGTAGGCTCTCAGCATTCCTGCTGGCGAACAACTTTGTTGACACCTCAGTGCAAAAGGCAGGGATAAGTGGGTTCTCAGGTTGCTTGGAACACACAAATGTCATCTGGCACCAAGTACAGACGGCCAAGAAGGAGAAGAAAGACCTGCATGTGGTGTTTTTAGATCTTGCCAATGCCTTCGGGTCAGTGCCTCATGAGATCTTGTGGACAGCGTTCAACTTCTTTCAAGTGCCAGAGGGCATCACAAGTCTAGTCAAAGCCTACTTTCAGGATCTCCAATTCTGTGTTACAGCACAGGATAGTACAACTGCCTGGCAGCACCTTGAGATAGGCATTATGGCGGGCTGCACCATCTCGCCACTGGTGTTTACAATGGCAATGGAGCTACTTATTCGTGCATCACGATGGTTGGTTGGAGGAGAACGATTGAAGAGCGGGCTCCGTCTTCCCCCAATCAGGGCTTACATGGATGACATGACGACAATAACAACAACGGTTGCATGTACCAAACGTCTGCTGGAGAAACTCCGGGGAAACATCAAATGGGCACGAATGGAGATTAAACCCAGCAAATCCCGTAGCATCTCCATTGTCAAAGGTAAGCTCACCAATGCAAGGTTCTATGTGGACGACCAGCCAATCCCAACAGTTCTGGAGAAGCCTATCAAAAGCCTTGGCCGATGGTATAGCGCAGAACTTAAAGACTCTGAGCAGGTGGAACAACTCAGGCAGGATACAATCAGCGGCCTCAAGCAGATTAACAACACTGCTCTCCCTGGAAAATTGAAGCTATGGTGCTTTCAGTTTGGGCTGCTACCTCGCCTCATGTGGCCAATTTCCATCTATGAGGTCACCTTATCTCATGTCAATCGGCTTGAGAGACTGGTGAATGCCCAAGTGAGGAAGTGGCTTGGACTGCCGAGATGCCTTTCCAGCATAGGCCTGTATGGCAATGGAGCGCTCTCCCTTCCAATCTCAAGCCTGGTGGAGGAGTACAAATGTGCCAAAACAAGGGTGGAAATGACTCTTACAGAATCCCGGGACCCATGCGTCAGAGATGTGGCTCCAAACCTGGCAACAGGGAGGAAATGGAAACCATCTGCAGCAGTAGCAGTGGCAAAGACCACCCTCAGACACCGGGATATAGTGGGACGAGTCCAACATGGCAGAGGGGGTCTTGGCCTGGAAGCAACAACACCCGCTTGGCAAAAGGCTACTCCGTCTGAACGGCGACACATGGTGGTTGAGGAGGTGCGCAATCAGGAGGAGGCAGCCAGGTGTGCCAAGGCAGTCTCCCAAGCCCAGCAAGGACGCTGGATGAGGTGGGAGGGTGTGGAGAGGAGGAAAATCACGTGGAATGAGATGTGGAGCATGGAGGCTAATAGGCTCAGCTTCATCATCAGAGCCACTTATGATGTCCTGCCCTCTCCAACCAACCTACATCTCTGGTATGGAGAGGACCCAGCCTGCCTGCAGTGTGCAGCCCCAGCAACCCTCAAACACATCCTGGTAGGTTGCAAGACCTGCCTGACTCAAGGAAGATACACCTGGCGCCATAACCAAGTGTTGAAGTGCTTGGCTGCCGAACTTGAGGACAAGAGGGTCACCATCAACGCCATGCCTTTCAAAACCCAGACCACCCTCCCACGGAAGACAACATTCGTCCGACAAGGGGAGAAACGGAGAACCAAGCCATCACCTCCAAACTCAGGCCCACTGGACACAGCCCGGGATTGGGAAATGCGGGTAGACCTCAGCCAGAGGCTCACTTTCCCGCCAGAAATCGCAGCAACCAACCTGCGCCCAGATTTGGTCCTCTGGTCCAAGTCCTGCCGGCGTGTCTTCATTGTGGAGCTGACTGTCCCGTGGGAGGATAACATCGACGAAGCATTCGAAAGAAAAAGGCTGCGTTATGCTAACCTAGCAGCTGATGCTGAGGCGCGGGGATGGAACGTAAAGGTGTGGCCAGTGGAGGTTGGCTGCCGAGGCTTTGTAGCCAGGTCCACCACACGGCTCCTGAAGGAAGTTGGGATCAGAGGACAGGCCCAGCGGAAGGCAATAAAAGAACTTGCCAAAGCAGCCGAACGGAGCAGTCACTGGCTGTGGCTGAAACGGAGGGATGCAACATGGGCTGTTTGATGACCACGGGGTGCCACCATATGACACACACCCAGGTCTGATCAGCCTGTGGCAGGCCAACCTTGGAAGAGGGTGTATTGTGTTAAGAGGCCGAAACACCTGATGAAGACAAGGCACACAACTGATGACGTGTAGATTTGGTGGTGCCCCGCGATCCTGTCCAAACTCCACCCCACAGTCATGTCCGATAGGAGTTATCGTGCTGATATATTTTAGGGATATTAACAGCTAGTCCTATTAAGAATCCTACCTTCTGATTTTTTAAGGCAAGCTATTGAAAACGTCAGAAAATTGGAGAAAGGAGTCTATGTAGTTGATTTGAGCGACTCATTTCATTATTGGACTCACCAAACCACTTACAGTGTTTCAGGTACAAAATGACTGTTTCTCGCTGAGAAACTGCCAAAAAGCGGATTTCTGTCATAACATTGATTTACCTTCTGATTTTTTAAGGCAAGCTATGGAAAACGTCAGAAAATTGGAGAAAGGAGTCTATGTAGTTGATTTGAGAGCATCATTTCATTATTGGACTCACCAAACCACTTACAGTGTTTCAGGTACAAAATGACTGTTTCTCGCTGAGAAAATGCCAAAAAGCGGATTTCTGTCATAACATTGATTTACCTTCTGATTTTTTAAGGCAAGCTATTGAAAACGATAGAAAATTGGAGAAAGGAGTCTATGTAGTTGATTTGAGAGACTCATTTCATTATTGGACTCACCAAACCACTTACAGTGTTTCAGGTACAAAATGACTGTTTCTCGCTGAGAAACTGCCAAAAAGCGGATTTCTGTCATAACATTGATTTACCTTCTGATTTTTTAAGGCAAGCTATTGAAAACGTCAGAAAATTGGAGAAAGGAGTCTATGTAGTTGATTTGAGAGACTCATTTCATTATTGGACTCACCAAACCACTTACAGTGTTTCAGGTACAAAATGACTGTTTCTCGCTGAGAAACTGCCAAAAAGCGGATTTCTGTCATAACATTGATTTACCTTCTGATTTTTTAAGGCAAGCTATTGAAAACGTCAGAAAATTGGAGAAAGGAGTCTATGTAGTTGATTTGAGAGACTCATTTCATTATTGGACTCACCAAACCACTTACTTACTTTCAGGTACAAAATGACTGTTTCTCGCTGAGAAACTGCCAAAAAGCGGATTTCTGTCATAACATTGATTTACCTTCTGATTTTTTAAGGCAAGCTATTGAAAACGTCAGAAAATTGGAGAAAGGAGTCTATGTAGTTGATTTGAGGGACTCATTTCATTATTGGACTCACCAAACCACTTACAGTGTTGCCAAAAATGCCAAAAAGCAGATTTCTATCATAACATTGATTTACCTTCTGATTTTTCTCAGCGAGAAACAGTCATTTTGTACCTGAAACACTGAAAGCGGTTTGGTGAGTCCAATAATGAAACGAGTCCCTCAAATCAACTACATAGACTCCTTTCTCCAATTTTCTGACGTTTTCAATAGCTTGCCTTCAAAAAATTCAGAAGGTAAATCAATGTTATGACAGAAATCCGCTTTTTGGCATTTTCTCAGCGAGAAACAGTCATTTTGTACCTGAAACACTGTAAGCGGTTTGGTGAGTCCAATAATGAAACGAGTCCCTCAAATCAACTACATAGACTCCTTTCTCCAATTTTCTGACGTTTTCAATAGCTTGCCTTAAAAAATTCAGAAGGTAAATCAATGTTATGACAGAAATCCGCTTTTTGGCATTTTCTCATCGAGAAACAGTCATTTTGTACCTGAAACACTGTAAGTGGTTTGGTGAGTCAAATAATGAAATGAGTCTCTCAAATCAACTACATAGACTCCTTTCTCCAATTTTCTGACGTTTTAAATAGCTTGCCTTGAAAAATCAGAAGGTAAATCAATGTTATGACAGAAATCCGCTTTTTGGCATTTTCTCAGCGAGAAACATTCATTTTGTACCTGAAACACTGTAAGTGGTTTGGTGAGTCCAATAATGAAATGAGGCTCTCAAATCAACTACATAGACTCCTTTCTCCAATTTTCTAACGTTTTCAATAGCTTGCCTTAAAAAATCAGAAGGTAAATCAATGTTATGACAGAAATCCGCTTTTTGGCATTTTCTCATCGAGAAACAGTCATTTTGTACCTGAAACACTGTAAGTGGTTTGGTGAGTCAAATAATGAAATGAGTCTCTCAAATCAACTACATAGACTCCTTTCTCCAATTTTCTGACGTTTTAAATAGCTTGCCTTGAAAAATCAGAAGGTAAATCAATGTTATGACAGAAATCCGCTTTTTGGCATTTTCTCAGCGAGAAACAGTCATTTTGTACCTGAAACACTGTAAGTGGTTTGGTGAGTCCAATAATGAAATGAGTCTCTCAAATCAACTACATAGACTCCTTTCTCCAATTTTCTGACGTTTTCAATAGCTTGCCTTAAAAAATCAGAAGGTAAAACAATGTTATTACAGAAATCCGCTTTTTGGCATTTTCTCAGCGAGAAACAGTCATTTTGTACCTGAAACACTGAAAGCGGTTTGGTGAGTCCAATAATGAAACGAGTCCCTCAAATCAACTACATAGACTCCTTTCTCCAATTTTCTGACGTTTTCAATAGCTTGCCTTAAAAAATTCAGAAGGTAAATCAATGTTATGACAGAAAGCCGCTTTTTGGCATTTTCTCAGCGAGAAACAGTCATTTTGTACCTGAAGCACTGTAAGCGGTTTGGTGAGTCCAATAATGAAACGATTCCCTCAAATCAACTACATAGACTCCTTTCTCCAATTTTCTGACGTTTTCAATAGCTTGCCTTAAAAAATTCAGAAGGTAAATCAATGTTATGACAGAAATCCGCTTTTTGGCATTTTCTTAGCGAGAAACAGTCATTTTGTACCTGAAACACTGTAAGTGGTTTGGTGAGTCCAATAATGAAATGAGTCTCTCAAATCAACTACATAGACTCCTTTCTCCAATTTTCTGACGTTTTCAATAGCTTGCCTTAAAAAATCAGAACGTAAATCAATGTTATGACAGAAATCCGCTATTTGGCATTTTCTCAGCGAGAAACAGTCATTTTGTACCTGAAACACTGTAAGTGGTTTGGTGAGTCCAATAATGAAATGAGTCTCTCAAATCAACTACATAGACTCCTTTCTCCAAATTTCTGACGTTTTCAATAGCTTGCCTTAAAAAATCAGAAGGTAAAACAATGTTATTACAGAAATCCGCTTTTTGGCATTTTCTCAGCGAGAAACAGTCATTTTGTACCTGAAACACTGAAAGCGGTTTGGTGAGTCCAATAATGAAACGAGTCCCTCAAATCAACTACATAGACTCCTTTCTCCAATTTTCTGACGTTTTCAATAGCTTGCCTTCAAAAAATTCAGAAGGTAAGTCAATGTTATGACAGAAATCCGCTTTTTGGCATTTTCTCAGCGAGAAACAGTCATTTTGTACCTGAAACACTGTAAGCGGTTTGGTGAGTCCAATAATGAAACGAGTCCCTCAAATCAACTACATAGACTCCTTTCTCCAATTTTCTGACGTTTTCAATAGCTTGCCTTAAAAAATTCAGAAGGTAAATCAATGATATGACAGAAATCCGCTTTTTGGCATTTTCTCAGCGAGAAACAGTCATTTTGTACCTGAAACACTGTAAGTGGTTTGGTGAGTCCAATAATGAAATGAGTCTCTCAAATCAACTACATAGACTCCTTTCTCCAATTTTATGACGTTTTCAATAGCTTGCCTTAAAAAATCAGAAGGTAAATCAATGTTATGACAGAAATCCGCTATTTGGCATTTTCTCAGCGAGAAACAGTCATTTTGTACCTGAAACACTGTAAGTGGTTTGGTTAGTCCAATAATGAAATGAGGCTCTCAAATCAACTACATAGACTCCTTTCTCCAATTTTCTAACGTTTTCAATAGCTTGCCTTAAAAAATCAGAAGGTAAATCAATGTTATGACAGAAATCCGCTTTTTGGCATTTTCTCAGCGAGAAACAGTCATTTTGTACCTGAAACACTGTAAGTGGTTTGGTGCGTCCAATAATGAAATGAGTCTCTCAAATCAACTACATAGACTCCTTTCTCCAATTTTCTGACGTTTTCAATAGCTTGCCTTAAAAAATCAGAAGGTAGGTAAATCAATGTTATGACAGAAATCCGCTTTTTCGCATTTTCTCAGCGAGAAACAGTCATTTTGTACCTGAAACACTGTAAGTGGTTTGGTGAGTCCAATAATGAAATGAGTCTCTCAAATCAAGTACTTAGACTCCTTTCTCCAATTTTCTGACGTTTTCAATAAGCTTGCCTTGAAAAATCAGAAGGTAAATCAATGTTATGACAGAAATCCGCTTTTTGGCATTTTCTCAGCGAGAAACAGTCATTTTGTACCTGAAACACTGTAAGTGGTTTGGTGAGTCAAATAATGAAATGAGTCTCTCAAATCAACTACATAGACTCCTTTCTCCAATTTTCTGACGTTTTCAATAGCTTGCCTTAAAAAATCAGAAGGTAAAACAATGTTATTACAGAAATCCGCTTTTTGGCATTTTCTCAGCGAGAAACAGTCATTTTGTACCTGAAACACTGAAAGCGGTTTGGTGAGTCCAATAATGAAACGAGTCCCTCAAATCAACTACATAGACTCCTTTCTCCAATTTTCTGACGTTTTCAATAGCTTGCCTTAAAAAATTCAGAAGGTAAATCAATGTTATGACAGAAAGCCGCTTTTTGGCATTTTCTCAGCGAGAAACAGTCATTTTGTACCTGAAACACTGTAAGCGGTTTGGTGAGTCCAATAATGAAACGATTCCCTCAAATCAACTACATAGACTCCTTTCTCCAATTTTCTGACGTTTTCAATAGCTTGCCTTAAAAATTCAGAAGGTAAATCAATGTTATGACAGAAATCCGCTTTTTGGCATTTTCTCAGCGAGAAACAGTTATTTTGTACCTGAAACACTGTAAGTGGTTTGGTGAGTCCAATAATGAAATGAGTCTCTCAAATCAACTACATAGACTCCTTTCTCCAATTTTCTGACGTTTTCAATAGCTTGCCTTAAAAAATCAGAACGTAAATCAATGTTATGACAGAAATCCGCTATTTGGCATTTTCTCAGCGAGAAACAGTCATTTTGTACCTGAAACACTGTAAGTGGTTTGGTGAGTCCAATAATGAAATGAGTCTCTCAAATCAACTACATAGACTCCTTTCTCCAATTTTCTGACGTTTTCAATAGCTTGCCTTAAAAAATCAGAAGGTAAAACAATGTTATTACAGAAATCCGCTTTTTGGCATTTTCTCAGCGAGAAACAGTCATTTTGTACCTGAAACACTGAAAGCGGTTTGGTGAGTCCAATAATGATACGAGTCCCTCAAATCAACTACATAGACTCCTTTCTCCAATTTTCTGACGTTTTCAATAGCTTGCCTTCAAAAAATTCAGAAGGTAAATCAATGTTATGACAGAAATCCGCTTTTTGGCATTTTCTCAGCGAGAAACAGTCATTTTGTACCTGAAACACTGTAAGCGGTTTGGTGAGTCCAATAATGAAACGAGTCCCTCAAATCAACTACATAGACTCCTTTCTCCAATTTTCTGATGTTTTCAATAGCTTGCCTTAAAAAATTCAGAAGGTAAATCAATGTTATGACAGAAATCCGCTTTTTGGCATTTTCTCAGCGAGAAACAGTCATTTTGTACCTGAAACACTGTAAGTGGTTTGGTTAGTCCAATAATGAAATGAGGCTCTCAAATCAACTACATAGACTCCTTTCTCCAATTTTCTAACGTTTTCAATAGCTTGCCTTAAAAAATCACAAGGTAAATCAATGTTATGACAGAAATCCGCTTTTTGGCATTTTCTCAGCGAGAAACAGTCATTTTGTACCTGAAACACTGTAAGTGGTTTGGTGAGTCCAATAATGAAATGAGTCTCTCAAATCAACTACATAGACTCCTTTCTCCAATTTTCTGACGTTTTCAATAGCTTGCCTTAAAAAATCAGAAGGTAAATCAATGTTATGACAGAAATCCGCTTTTTCGCATTTTCTCAGCGAGAAACAGTCATTTTGTACCTGAAACCCTGTAAGTGGTTTGGTGAGTCCAATAATGAAATGAGTCTCTCAAATCAACTACTTAGACTCCTTTCTCCAATTTTCTGACCTTTTCAATAGCTTGCCTTGAAAAATCAGAAGGTAAATCAATGTTATGACAGAAATCCGCTTTTTGGCATTTTCTCAGCGAGAAACAGTCATTTTATACCTGAAACACTGTAAGTGGTTTGGTGAGTCCAATAATGAAATGAGTCTCTCAAATCAACTACATAGACTCCTTTCTCCAATTTTCTGACGTTTTCAATAGCTTGCCTTAAAAAATCAGAAGGTAAATCAATGTTATGACAGAAATCCGCTTTTTCGCATTTTCTCAGCGAGAAACAGTCATTTTGTACCTGAAACCCTGTAAGTGGTTTGGTGAGTCCAATAATGAAATGAGTCTCTCAAATCAACTACTTAGACTCCTTTCTCCAATTTTCTGACCTTTTCAATAGCTTGCCTTGAAAAATCAGAAGGTAAATCAATGTTATGACAGAAATCCGCTTTTTGGCATTTTCTCAGCGAGAAACAGTCATTTTATACCTGAAACACTGTAAGTGGTTTGGTTAGTCCAATAATGAAATGAGGCTCTCAAATCAACTACATAGACTCCTTTCTCCAATTTTCTAACGTTTTCAATAGCTTGCCTTAAAAAATCAGAAGGTAAATCAATGTTATGACAGAAATCCGCTTTTTGGCATTTTCTCATCGAGAAACAGTCATTTTGTACCTGAAACACTGTAAGTGGTTTGGTGAGTCAAATAATGAAATGAGTCTCTCAAATCAACTACATAGACTCCTTTCTCCAATTCTCTGACGTTTTAAATAGCTTGCCTTGAAAAATCAGAAGGTAAATCAATGTTATGACAGAAATCCGCTTTTTGGCATTTTCTCAGCGAGAAACAGTCATTTTGTACCTGAAACACTGAAAGCGGTTTGGTGAGTCCAATAATGAAACGAGTCCCTCAAATCAACTACATAGACTCCTTTCTCCAATTTTCTGACGTTTTCAATAGCTTGCCTTAAAAAATTCAGAAGGTAAATCAATGTTATGACAGAAAGCCGCTTTTTGGCATTTTCTCAGCGAGAAACAGTCATTTTGTACCTGAAACACTGTAAGCGGTTTGGTGAGTCCAATAATGAAACGATTCCCTCAAATCAACTACATAGACTCCTTTCTCCAATTTTCTGACGTTTTCAATAGCTTGCCTTAAAAAATTCAGAAGGTAAATCAATGTTATGACAGAAATCCGCTATTTGGCATTTTCTCAGCGAGAAACAGTCATTTTGTACCTGAAACACTGTAAGTGGTTT
The DNA here is from genome assembly GCF_033807715.1 of Cololabis saira. Lineage (NCBI taxonomy): Eukaryota > Metazoa > Chordata > Actinopteri > Beloniformes > Belonidae > Cololabis > Cololabis saira. The sequence continues at coordinate 44,411 of NW_026906227.1, forward strand.
GGTTAGTCCAATAATGAAATGAGGCTTTCAAATCAACTACATAGACTCCTTTCTCCAATTTTCTAACGTTTTCAATAGCTTGCCTTAAAAAATCAGAAGGTAAATCAATGTTATGACAGAAATCCGCTTTTTGGCATTTTCTCAGCGAGAAACAGTCATTTTGTACCTGAAACACTGTAAGCGGTTTGGTGAGTCCAATAATGAAACGAGTCCCTCAAATCAACTACATAGATTCCTTTCTCCAATTTTCTGACGTTTTCAATAGCTTGCCTTAAAAATTCAAAAGGTAAAACAATGTTATTACAGAAATCCGCTTTTTGGCATTTTCTCAGCGAGAAACAGTCATTTTGTACCTGAAACACTGTAAGTGGTTTGGTGAGTCCAATAATGAAATGAGTCCCTCAAATCAACTACATAGACTCCTTTCTCCAATTTTCTGACGTTTTCAATAGCTTGCCTTAAAAAATCAGAAGGTAAAACAATGTTATTACAGAAATCCGCTTTTTGGCATTTTCTCAGCGAGAAACAGTCATTTTGTACCTGAAACACTGTAAGTGGTTTGGTGAGTCCAATAATGAAATGAGTCCCTCAAATCAACTACATAGACTCCTTTCTCCAATTTTCTGACGTTTTCAATAGCTTGCCTTAAAAAATCAGAAGGTAAAACCTTCTTCCACCACCAGAGCTTCCACCACCAGACCCCCAGGAGCTTTCACTACTCTACTTTGGCTCTTGCGTGCTTGCTGATTGGGTAACGTACTGCGTCACGCATCGCGTCACTTCCTGGTGTTGCGGTCCGTTGCTGCTGCACGGCGTGCAGGCACAGATCTCTCCCGACTTTTTTGTCTTAAACTTAGACTGTTTTCTGGTAAAATAGCACTATATCTGGTACATTACTGTCTTTATTTCAACACTCGCTCATTTTTTCCTCCGTAACTTTCACTGTCACCAATCACCAATACATTTTCTGTCCGTTAGCCTCCGTTAGCATCTTAGCATGGGCTCTCCGTCTCCCACCGTTTCACCTCTTTGCTGCTCAGTGTGTGAAATGTTTAGTTATTCCTCTGCCTCCTTTAGTGAAGACGGTAAGTGCTTAAAATGTAGTTTATTTACAGGGCTGGAGGCGAGGCTCAGTCAGTTAGAGGTCCGGTTCTGCCAATTTGACCATAGTCCGATAGCCTCCTCAGCTAACCAGGCTAAGCTAGCGGCGGACCGGCCCATAGCAGCTGAGGGTAGCCGCTCCCCTGCAGCTCCCGAGCAGCCGGCCAGTCAGGACCGGTGGGTGACGGTTCGGGGGAAGCGTAGTAAAGGGCTCACGGAACACCACCACCCGCTTCATGTGTCTAACCGATTTTCCCCACTCAGCGACACACCCGTTGAGAAGCCGACCCTGGTGATTGGCGACTCCATAGTCAGACATGTGAAGCCGACTCCAGAGACCATAGTTAGGTGTATCCCGGGGGCCAGAGCGGGCGACATAGAAGCAAATTTGAAGCTACTGGCAAAGGGTAATCGTAAATATGGTAAAGTTATCATCCATGTCGGAGCTAACGACTCCCGTCTTCGCCAGTCGGAAGTAACCAGAATGAATATTGTCTCGGTGTGTAACTTCGCTAAAACCATGTCGGACTCCGTAGGTTTCTCTGGCCCCCTCCCCAATCTGACCAGCGATGACATGTTTAGTCGCATGCTCTCGCTCCGTCGCTGGTTGTATCGGTGGTGTTCAGAAAACGACGTGGCCTTTATTGACAATTGGGAAACATTCTGGGGAAAGCCCGGTCTGATTAGAAGAGACGGCATTCATCCCACCCGGGATGGTGCTGCTCTTGTCTCTAGTAATTTGGCCTGTTTCATTAGACCCTCTCCCTGACATCGCAGGGTCCAGGCCAGGATGCAGAGCTGTAGTTTAACACACTTCTCTGCTGCTTCTCGAGGACCAACGCCTGCCAACAAAACTATAAGATTACATGATGTAACTGGTAACTCTAACCAGGTGCCTAGCAAAATAGAAGTAGTTGCAGTTCCCCGCCCTCCACTAGTTCACCAGGTGCGGCGTTATAGAGGCGTTAACCAAAATAATCTTGTAAAAATTAAAACCAATGCACATTTGGTACCAATAAGAGACCGAAAAATTAGATGCGGACTACTAAATATACGATCGTTAAGCTCCAAGTCTCTGTTAGTAAACGATATAATTACAGAGAGCAGGAGTGATGTTTTCTGCTTAACAGAAACATGGTTACAGGATGAAGAGTATGTTAGTTTGAATGAATCAACTCCGCCCGGCTACTTTAATCATCACATTCCTAGAAACACGGGCCGGGGCGGAGGAGTCGCAGCAATTTATAACTCCAGTCTCCAAACAAAAATTGAACCTAAGTGCAATCATAATACGTTTGAAAGCCTCACGCTTAGTCTGAAAATTCCGAGCTGGAAATCAGAGAAGCCAGTTGTGTTAGTGGTAGTGTATCGGCCCCCTGCTGGCGCTTATCTAGAGTTTTTGTCTGAATTTTCAGATTTCCTTTCTGGATTATTGATCAGTACAGATAAATTAATCATAGTGGGTGATTTTAATATTCATATGGATGTTGAAAGCGATAATCTTAAATTAGCTTTCAATTCTCTTCTAGAATCAATGGGTATCTCACAAAAAGTGGACGGGCCGACGCATTGTTTTGGTCATACTCTCGATCTCGTTCTCACCTACGGTGTTGAAACTGATGGTCTGTTGGTGTCACCTGTTAACTCCCTTTTATCCGACCATTATTTAATAACGTTGGAATTGAATGTTGTTGATGTTGAAGTGCAGGGCAGGAGGTATTATTTTAGCATATGTTTGTCTGATGAAGCTATTGCTAAATTTAAGGAGACCATTGCTCGTCTTGCGACAGTGGAAAATAGTGAAGCCTCTACTGAAGCAATAGAGGCCAGTGACCTGGGTTCTACCTCTGATGTTGATGTTGATTTTCTTGTTAGTAACACTGCTGATCTGTTGCACTCAGCTTTAGATGAAGTTGCTCCTTTGAAAAGGAGGGTTTCTAGCCACAGGAGCTTAACTCCCTGGTACAATTCAGATATTCGCATGTTGAAACAAAGCGTGCGTAAAATAGAAAGGAAGTGGCACTCTTGTAAGTCTGTAGACTCTTATCGTGAATGGAAAGATATTCTAATAGTATATAAAAAAGCCATTCGCAAAGCAAGAACAGCTTATTATTCAACGTTGATAGAGGATAACAAAAGTAACCCACGTTTTCTGTTCAGCACTGTAGCCAGGCTGACAAAGAGTCACAGCTCTGTGGAGCCGTGTATTCCTGCAGCTCTCAGTAGTGAGGACTTTATGAGCTTCTTTAACAGTAAAATCACGAGAATTAGAGAAGAAATCAACCAGCCGGTTGTGGGCGTTTCTTCAGCTTTAGCGACTTCCCTAGGCTCTGACTTGTCTCTAGACTGTTTTGATCCTATAGACCTCCCTGAGCTGACTTCACTCGTTAATAGAGCTAAGTCAACCACATGTATGTTAGACCCCATCCCGACTCGACTATTCAAAAATGTTTTTTCTCTTATTGGTGTGACAATACTGGACCAAATCAACCTATCCCTAAGCTTAGGATATGTACCACAGGTTTTCAAAGTGGCAGTAATTAAACCTTTACTTAAAAAACCTTCCCTTGACCCAGACACCTTAGCTAATTATAGGCCAATTTCTAACCTTCCATTTGTATCTAAAATTCTGGAAAAGGCAGTTTCAAGCCAGTTGTGTGACTATTTGTATAGAAATGATCTGTTTGAAGTCTTTCAGTCAGGGTTCAGAATGCATCATAGCACAGAGACAGCACTGGTTCGAGTTACGAATGACCTTCTTATGGCCTCAGATAAGGGATTAGTGTCCATATTGGTTTTACTGGACCTCAGTGCTGCTTTTGACACTGTTGATCATGGCATTTTACTGCACAGGTTAGAGCATGTTGTTGGGATTAAAGGGACAGCTCTACGTTGGTTTAAATCATATCTATCTGACAGGTTCCAGTTTGTTCATGTACATGAGGTTTCTTCAGAACAGTCGAGGGTCTGTTATGGTGTTCCGCAGGGTTCAGTGCTAGGGCCAATCTTGTTTAGTTTATACATGCAGCCCTTGGGAAGTATAATCCAGAATCACGGCATACACTTTCATTGTTATGCTGATGATACGCAGCTCTACTTGTCTATGAAGCCGGATGAAACAGAACCGTTAGTTAAACTTCAGGCATGTCTTAGGGACATCAAGGACTGGATGTCCAGAAATTTCTTGCTTCTAAATTCAGATAAAACAGAGGTTATCATTCTTGGTCCAGAGCATCTTAGGAAGGGATTAGATGGTGTTGCGATGGCTTCCAGTGCAACTGTGAGAAACCTTGGTGTTGTTTTCGATCAGGATTTGTCGTTTAAACCATATGTTAATCAGGTTTGTAAAATAGCGTTTTTCCATCTCCGTAATATTGCAAAAATTAGGAAAATCCTCTCGCAGAGGGATGCAGAAAAACTAGTTCATGCGTTTGTATCTTCTTGACTGGATTACTGTAATGTGTTGTTAGCAGGATGTCCAAGTAATTTGCTGAATAGGCTCCAGCTGATCCAGAATGCAGCAGCACGAGTACTGACAGGAATTAGCAGGAGAGACCACGTCTCTCCAGTGTTAGCGTCGCTCCATTGGCTACCTGTAAAATTCAGAATTCAATTTAAAATTTTATTACTTGCATATAAAGCCCAAAACGGCTTAGCTCCGCAGTATTTACAAGATTTGATAGTGCCTTATGTTCCTGGCCGAGCTCTCCGCTCCCAGGGTGCAGGTTTACTCGTAGTTCCTAGAGTATCTAAATGTAGATTTGGAGGGCGGGCGTTCTGCTATCAGGCACCATTACTTTGGAACCAACTTCCAATCTGGGTTAAGGAGGCTGACACCACCTCCACCTTTAAAACTAAACTTAAAACCTTTCTGTTTAGTAAAGCTTATAGTTAGTGTTTAGTAAACCTCTAGCTGGTGTTGGTAAATCTCTAGGTAGTGTAAACTTTAGTGTGTTAGAGTCAGTAGTCATAGTCGCAGCTATAGAACAAAACTATAATAGTTAGTCTCAAATATAGCTTCGCGGTAGATATGCTGCTATAGGCTTATGCTGCAGGGGGGCACCGACATGATCCGCTGGGCGGTGCCTCTCACCCTTCTTCTCCTCTCCTTTTCTCTGCCTCTCTTCTCCATTACCATTTTTATTTATTATAAATATCTCATAGCTATCATTTTTGTCCATCGTTCCTGTAGTTTCTTGTGCCGGCCCCCCTTTTTTCTCTTTTGTGTATGTTTGCGGGCCGGAGCCTCAGGAGCTGCGTTCTGGCCTGTGTTCCCGGCCCTCCCCCCCCTCTGGTCATCCCATTGCTTCTTCCACCTGCCTACGTGGATGTCTGCTGTTGCTGCTTCCGCCTGCCTGCACCCCCCCCCCCCCCCCCCCTCTGGTCATCCCGCTACTCCTTCCACATGACTGTTGTGTGCTGCTGACGCCCCCCCCCCCCTCTGGTCATCCCGCTGCTGCTTCCACATGACTGTTGTGTGCTGCTGACGCCCCCCCCCCCCACCTCTGGTCATCCCGCTGCTGCTTCCACCTGCCTGCTGTGTGCTGTCGACGTCCCTGACTCCCCCAGTCTGGCCTTCGGCAGGAGGGTCCCCCCTTATGAGCCTGGTCCTGCTCAAGGTTTCTTCCCTCCTAAAGGGGAGTTTTTCCTTGCCACTGTTTGGCTTAAGGCTTTTCTCCCACTAAGGGAGTTTTTACCTGCCATTGTTTATATAATAATTGCTCGGGGGTTTATGTTTATGTTTATGTTTATGTTTATGTTCATGTTCTGGATCTCTGGAAAGCGTCTAGAGACAACATCTGTTGTATTAGACGCTATATAAATAAAATTGAAAAAAATAGAATGAAAGAGATGGTTTTCTGTAAAACGCATCTGTACTGATATCTAAGAAGGTAAAATTAAGGTGTAGAGAGGATTGAGGGGTATGAATGTACCCCTATTGTTATTAAGGTATAACTGAACAAAAAAAGATTTAAAGGAGTATAAGTGGACAAAATTGTTGGAATACGAGGGAGGCGTTTGAAACTGATAGTAGTATAAATTGGTATGCATACAGCATATCTGCATACGGTAAAAAGTATATGATCATTAGGAAAGTTATTTGTAAAATATAATATATTGGAGCATTTGGAGTATTAGAATACTCAAGTGCTACAGTAATTAAACTATATATATAAGACCTTTTAGAGTGGAAAGAGATAAAATCAATAAAATTAAAGCACAGTGAAGTAGTATATTGTGATATAACAATATGACTGTTGGAGTAATAGGGGAGTTAACCCCGGATTTTGAAAGTTTAGCCTGTTAAAACATGGGCATGATTGGGATGCCTGCAAATGCGTATAGTCGATTCTTTACAAGCTAACCTTGCTTAAATGGCAATGGAGCTGGAACAAACAAAGAAAATTTGTTACAAAAAAAAAAAAAAAAAAAAAAAATATATATAGAGGCACAGTACATTGGTACGAGGTAAAATAAAATATAAGATAAACTAAATAATCTTTGAAACAAAACATTAGGCATAAAAGTGACCAAACAAATTATTATGAGTCTGCATTGATTGAGAGCAAGGCAGATTGGAAAAAAGGAAAAGACGGGGGGACATGGGTTTAAGAAAGTTAACTACAGTAAGTAACCACAGGCCATGGGGATCGCTGTGAACTGACAAACCATGGGAGCCAAAAGTAAACGGATAAAATAAAAATAAAAGGAAAAAAAACAACACCAGTAGAGGTAATAATGGTTACCCATCGGTCTAACAAACAGTGGATTTTACGATGTATGAGAAGATGACGTCTGGAAAAAAAAAAAAACGCTGGCTTCTCAAAATCAGCTTGATCCTAAGTGCTGTGATGAAGTCGACGGAGAGTTAGAGGAAAAAGAAAAAAGTATGATGTAACTTGCAATTCTAAAAGGCAGGGGGATGCTGAGCAACATGATATATTATAGTATTTTAAGATCGAAGCTGAAAACTAAATAGGAAATATATGAAAAAGTGACACGTAAAAGTATCAAGGAAAGAATAACGGAGAATAAAAAGAAAACAGCTATAACAGCTTAAGAAATTGAAAAATGATAGCATGCAAAATGAATCCCCATCTCGGTCAAGAACCATAGGATAACAGAAGGAAGAGGAAGACCAGTTAGAACATTCGTCTGACAGTACTACTGACGAATCAGAAGAAGAATGGTTCATTAAATGTCCAGATGAACCAGAAGCAGGTCCGATCACGGGAGGTGGAGTCTCAGATGACTCAGAGCATGGAGAGGGACGTGTCAACCAGAATCGCTATCGGATTCCACACCAGAACAGAAGTGAGTACGAACGCGATCAGCTCCACATCAAAGAACATCGCTAATTGACAGAGCCAGAAGCAGGACCATCTGACGGAGGGGTGACACAGGCACGCCGACAACGAATACCTGTTGTGCCTAATGCTTATCCTATAGCACCCTCTACAGGTCAGGCCCAGACTCAGTTGGTTCCGCCAATCAAGGTTTGTCTTAACCAAGGGGGAGGTTCCCGGGAGCCTAAAGGTGGAAAAGGACAACATCTGCCAATACAAGGAGCAGCTCCCACAACACCACGAGCAGCTTCGACAGCGTATTACTTGAAACTACAATGCTGGGATGTGTACAGACGGGACACATGCAGATGGACTGCCCGATCAGTCCGTGGACAGGGCCCCGAAATCCTGGGTCAGGACCTCCCAACCCTGGAGGGGGGACACGGGGGCAGCTTACTCCTGCAATATGAGAAGTTGGAGCCAACCTTCCCCTCGCTGCCTCGAAGATTCGGACAACACGCCAGTTAATCTTTTGGGAAGAGATGTGTTGTGTCAACTCGATGCAAAAATCAAATGTACGCCGGATGGTGTATAGTTTGAGGTGGTAAAAGACCAACCTGACAATATGACTGTTCCTGTGATGCCACTAACGATTCCTGCAGAATCTCCACAGGTGATCCACAGGAGGCTCAAGTAGTCTGGATGACGCTAACAACACCGAACTCCTTCCTTCATCATGAGTGCGAAGCATGGAGACCACTGGTGATGACACGGCTAGAGAACCAACGCTACCTCTCCTTTGTACCATGCTTTTGACAGAGACCAAGTTCGTTGATAGATCTATGCTCAGCATTTTTCAGCGTACCAGTTCATCCAGATTCTTAGCATTTGTTTGCTTTTACTTGTAAAGGTCTACAATCGTACACGCTCCCTCTATCTTCAATCTCGTGCTTACCGATGATCTTAGTTATTTGGATATACAATCGACCACTGTAATGTACGTGGACGATATTTTGATTGTCTTTTCTTGGCAGGCTACAGCAGACCCTGGGTATGTGGTTATGCCATCAATACAGCCCCATTAAGAGCTTTAATCCGAGCATTTGGACAAGGGTAACAGTCAGCCCGGTTGCAGTGGACTGACGGGCAGAAAGGGGCATTCTAGCTGCTGAAAACGAGATCTCCAGACTGCCCCAGCCCTAGCCAATCCAGACTACACAGGAGGAAATCACAGGCTCGTTTGGCCCGCCAGCGTTTGTTTATCCGCCCATGTTGGGGCGTGATTGGTTTTCCTCAGATTCAGACTAAATGCATGTTGATGTTAATCCTGTGTGGATTAACAAGGGGGGAAGTTATAATATTAGCTAATACTAATCCTAATAAGGAATAAGGATGGCAGAGTGTGGAAGCAGGTGTCTCGGTCTGAAAAACCGACCAACATATTCAGATTTGAGATATTTCGTTTTTCTACAAGGTGATCAATATGATATTTAAAGTTTAGACAGTCATCAATGAGGAAATATTTTCCATATTAATTCATTTTTATTGGAACTAAATGATATATAATTTGTTGAGCATAACAAGGAAACTTGTTTTTCATTTATTATAATTAATTTGATCATCGACCAGTTTTTTGGGGCAAATGTGCCGTAGTTTCGTGGGAGCTAATCATTTTTACTTTTTGTTTAGAAACGCCATTTTTTCCATGAAGGAAACATTATTTACGGCAGACAATCCTAAGTACCCCCTGACAGCCTCAAAGAGTTAACAGGGCAATTTTTAGGCCTGATTGTTTAGGTGTGTGTACACACGATACCCAAAAGGAAAGAAATCAGCAAGCTTATCTTGTTTGGGAGTTTGGGTGCTTCTTACTTCAAACAGGTCAGAGACTCCAGAGATGGGAGATACCAACCCCACAGGCGGAGTGGGTTCTCCTGAGAGTCATCAGAAGCAAGTACTTGGAGCTGAGGTGGGCAGGACCCAGAATGGACCTCCCACACCGCCCGACTCCACGGGAAAAGGGACACGTGGTGTCACTGGTCGCAGTGGGCCCCAACCGACCCGCCACGAAGATTAGTACCCCAGATCAGGCTGGATCTGGCGCAATAGTGGACATCAGACATGAGCCCTCAAGAAAGGGGCAGAATAATCCCCTGGGCAGGTCGAACAGGTGTCAGGGTAGTCTACCCCTGACACCCGAAAACAAGAAGAAAGAAGATTACTCTTCATTAGTGTACCAGGGAATTTTCCCTAGAACAAACCAGCAGTAACTAGCTGTGTAAACAGAATAGACATGGTTTGATGTGTGCTGTTATTAATCGTATTATTCACCAATATATCTGATTGCATGCTCACGTATGATTTTATTAATTTTATATTACTCGTAAAATGTGGAAATGTGTACTGCTGACTTTGCCACCTGGCAAGGGTTTTACCTCCCATCACTGTAACACTGTAACAATGAGGGGATGTTTCCCTGGTCATGTCTGCAAGGGTCAGCTAGTGTCTGATCCCTCAGTGACTGATCACCGAACCATTAGGATGGGCCAAGTCCCGGGATGGTTCAAGTCATGGTCCTGCAGCCGCCTTAGCGGCTGGGACAGTGTCTCAGATGGTGATCCTCACTGTGGGATGGAATACTTATGTTAGATATTCTTTTACGCTGTATACCCCTAAGTGTGATAACTATGTACTGTATGTCAAGGAATATGGATAATGATTAATGATCCTTTCAGGATCACAGGGGGGAATATGTAGAGGAATTGTTTTTATGTATGTATAATCATTTGGTTGAAATATAACATTGGTAACCTTCTACTTCAAAAAAAGAGCTTTATGAACTTTAAGCTAAAGGAGGAAGAAAAAGGACAGTGTGCGTATCTCTCCGGCATGTGTGCCCCTGAGTGACGCAGGTGTGGATGTGTGTTTCTCTCCGTGTCTCTCTCTCTCTCCCTCTTTCTGTGTGGGGGTATGTGTGTGTCTTTCCTCCCCATCTTGTAGTAGAAAGAGAGTAATAGTTTTGTATAATCAGTGTTATTTTTAAAGCTTTGGTGTCCACGAAGAATCACTGCAACTCCATGAAAAGGAATGTGTGTGTTATGAAGTATCTGCTTGTATTTGCTCAGATGGGAAGGAAACACATGCTTGGGCCTCTTGCAAATAGGCCTCACTTTGTGTATGTGCAAAATTATCTCCCCTTTCTTGGGTACAAGGGGCGTCATACATCACACCAGGTGTCTAGAGACTGCCCTTGTTTGAACAATTTACACCAAGATTAGTAATAAATGAGTATCTCTCGGGGAATCCTCCCTATGAGGGCCAAAACGATCTCCAGATTTTAGGCAATGACACGAGACTTGGGAGACGACACCTGTAGTGGTAAAAAAGACGCTGGGGAGGGTGGATAGTGAGGTAAGAAGTTGAATGATTTATGTATGTACCACTTGTGGAACTGACAAGAGGAGAAGGTTACAGGGATATTGTTGGATACAGGGGTGTGGCCCCCAGACCCTTCAAAAGTATATAAGAGGGATGATTTGATGCAAAGTTTTAGAGTCTGTACCGGGACCATGCCGGCTCTCCTGTGCGTGGTACTGATTGTAATTCTTGCAATAAAGACCTGCACAGTATTTGGACGGAACACCAGCTGAAACTTTGACTCCAGTGTTTTCTTCAAGTCCGCGGATGAAGGAAAAACTTAGTCTATGTGGGGTAGGAAAAACTTAGAATCATGTGGAGGTCCCGAAAAGGATTTTCTCTACACTGGCTGAGATACAGCTAAAAGCGGATTTTTGTGAAAACACTGTTTTACCTTCTGATTTTTTAAGACAAGCTATTGAAAACGTCAGAAAATTGAAGGAGGGAGTCTATATAGTTGATTTGAGTGAATCATTTCATTATTGGACTCACCAAACAACTTACCTGTGTTTCAGGTTGAAAATGACTGTTTCTGGCTGAGCTACAGCTAAAAGCGGATTTTTGTGAAAACACTGTTTTACCTTCTGATTTTTTAAGACAAGCTATTGAAAGAGTGACTCCTTTCATTAATGGATTCACCAAAACACTTAGAAAGTTTTCAAAGTTCCAACTGAGTGCAGCTAAATTCATCCGTGGAGCTCTGCCTCCATCTTGTGGGCAAAAAAATAAACTTCCCCAGGGCAGACAACACTGCAATTTCCCCCCTCTTTTCTGCTGATATTTTCAATTCTGGTGGAGTAAAGCCAGTCAAGTTGGAGGCATTTTAATGCAGTATTTCTGCTGCTTTTTAACCCTGGCTGAAGTGCAATTTTCTCCTCTTTTCTTTCATTTTGCTGAAGTAAAGCCAGGAAAAACACGTGCAAAAGGCAGGCCGCATCATTGCTAAGCCATTTTGATCATTTTTAGATTTTTAGATTGTGATTCTAGACAAGTTTGAGTAATTTTAATGCGGCATTTCGGCTGCTGTTTTTGGCTGAGTCTGGAGTGAGATTTTCCCCTCTTTTCTTCTCATGTTTCTAATTTGGCTGAAGCAAATGAAGGCAAAAGATGCTCAAAAGACAAAGTCCATTTTTGTGAAGGAATTGTGTTTATTTTCAGATTTTTACACTTTATTCTAGTTGGAGACATTTTAATGCTGTCATTCTGCCTTTTAGGCGAATGTCTAGTACCTCATTTTGTCCACAGCACGGCGCAGTGATGCACTCCCGGCAATGGGTGGGGGGGGGGACCTGTGTTTCAGGTTCAAAATAACTGTTTCTTGCTGAGAAGCAGCCAAAAAGCGGATTTCTGTGATAACACTGTTTTACCTTCTGATTTTTTAAGGCAAGCTATGGAAAACGTCAGAAAATTGAAGGAGAGAGTCTATATAGTTGATTTGAGTGACTAATTTCATTATTGGACTCACCAAACCACTTACCTGTGTTTCAGGTTGAAAATGACTGTTTCTGGCTGAGATAAAAGCAGATTTTTGTGAAAACACTGTTTTACCTTCTGATTTTTTAAGGCAAGCTATGGAAAACGTCAGAAAATTGAAGGAGAGAGTCTATATAGTTGATTTGAGTGACTAATTTCATTATTGGACTCACCAAACCACTTACCTTTTCTCTCTTTTGTCCATGTTGCAGCATCCTTTGCCGGACACCGGAACCTGCAGGTGGTCGTGGGTGGCTTGTAGCTTGCATTACGGAGCACAAGTCTTTCCCCGACCCTGCACCCCAACCTGGGACTTGCTGATTGGGCCGGAGCTTCGGGAGCTGCGTGCTGGCCTGCGGTCCCCACCCCCGGTCATCCCGTTGCTGCTTCCACCTGCCTGCGGTCCCCACCCCTGGTCATCCCGTGGCTGCTTCCACCTGCCTGCTGTGCTGTTGCCGTCCCTGACCCACCAGTCTGGCCCTCGGCAGGAGGGTCCCCCCTTATGAGCCTGGTCCTGCTCAAGGTTTCTTCCCTCCTAAAGGGGAGTTTTTCCTTGCCACTGTTTGGCTTAAGGTTTTTCTCCCACTAGGGGAGTTTTTACCTGCCATTGTTTATGTAATAACTGCTCGGGGTTCATGTTCTGGGTGTGGGTCCCTGTAAAGCGTCTAGAGACAACTCTGTTGTATTAGACGCTATAAATAAAATTGAATTGAATTGAATTGAATTACCTGTGTTTCAGGTTGAAAATGACTGTTTCTGGCTGAGATAAAAGCGGATTTTTGTGAAAACACTGTTTTACCTTCTGATTTTTTAAGGCAAGCTATTGAAAACGTCAGAAAATTGAAGGAGGGAGTCTATATAGTTGATTTGAGTGACTCATTTCATTATTGGACTCACCAAACAACTTACCTGTGTTTCAGGTTGAAAATGACTGTTTCTGGCTGAGATACAGCTAAAAGCGGATTTTTGTGAAAACACTGTTTTACCTTCTGATTTTTTAAGACAAGCTATTCAAAACGTCAGAAAATTGAAGGAGGGAGTCTATATAGTTGATTTGAGTGAATCATTTCATTATTGGACTCACCAAACAACTTACCTGTGTTTCAGGTTGAAAATGACTGTTTCTGGCTGAGCTACAGCTAAAAGCGGATTTTTGTGAAAACACTGTTTTACCTTCTGATTTTTTAAGACAAGCTATTGAAAGAGTGACTCCTTTCATTAATGGATTCACCAAAACACTTAGAAAGTTTTCAAAGTTCCAACTGAGTGCAGCTAAATTCATCCGTGGAGCTCTGCCTCCATCTTGTGGGCAAAAAAATTAACTTCTCCAGGGCAGACAACACTGCAATTTCCCCCCTCTTTTCTGCTGATATTTTCAATTCTGGTGGAATAAAGCCAGTCAAAAAATATGCAAAAGGAGGGCCCCATAATTTCTAAGTCATTTTGATCATTTTTAGATTTTTAAATGTCATTTTAGACAAGTTGGGGGCCTTTTAATGCAGTATTTCTGCTGCTTTTTAACCCTGGCTGAAGTGCAATTTTCTCCTCTTTTCTTTCATTTTGCTGAAGTAAAGCCAGGAAAAACACGTGCAAAAGGCAGGCTGCATCATTGCTAAGCCAGTTTGATCATTTTTAGATTTTTAGATTGTGATTTTAGACAAGTTTGAGTAATTTTAATGCGGCATTTCGGCTGCTGTTTTTGGCTGAGTCTGGAGTGAGATTTTCCCTTCTTTTCTTGTCATGTTTCTAATTTGGCTGAAGCAAATGAAGGAAAAAAATGCTCAAAAGACAAAGCCCATTTTTGTGAAGGAATTGTGTTTATTTTCAGATTTTTACACTTTATTTCAGAGCAGTTGGAGACATTTTAATGCTGTCATTCTGCCTTTTAGGCGAATGTGCAGTACCTCATTTTGTCCACAGCACGGCGCAGTGATGCGGTCCCGGTAATGGGTGGGGGGGGGGAGACCTGTGTTTCAGGTTCAAAATAACTGTCTCTCGCTGAGAAACAGCCAAAAAGCGGATTTCTGTGATAACACTGTTTTACCTTCTGATTTTTTAAGGCAAGCTATGGAAAACGTCAGAAAATTGAAGGAGAGAGTCTATATAGTTGATTTGAGTGACTAATTTCATTATTGGACTCACCAAACCACTTACCTGTGTTTCAGGTTGAAAATTACTGTTTCTGGCTGAGATAAAAGCGGATTTTTGTGAAAACACTGTTTTACCTTCTGATTTTTTAAGGCAAGCTATTGAAAACGTCAGAAAATTGAAGGAGGGAGTCTATATAGTTGATTTGAGTGACTCATTTCATTATTGGACTCAGCAAACCACTTACCTGTGTTTCAGGTTGAAAATGACTGTTTCTGGCTGAGATAAAAGCGGATTTTTGTGAAAACATTGTTTTACCTTCTGATTTTTTAAGACAAGCTATTGAAAACGTCAGAAAATTGAAGGAAGGAGTCTATATAGTCTATTTGAGTGACTCCTTTCATTATTGGACTCAGCAAACCACTTACCTGTGCTTCAGGTTGAAAATGACTGTTTCTGGCTGAGATACAGCTAAAAGCGGATTTTTGTGAAAACACTGTTTTACCTTCTGATCTTTTAAGGCAAGCTATTGAAAACGTCAGAAAATTGAAGGAGGGAGTCTATATAGTTGATTTGAGTGACTCATTTCATTATTGGACTCACCAAACAACTTACCTGTGTTTCAGGTTGAAAATGACTGTTTCTGGCTGAGATACAGCTAAAAGCGGATTTTTGTGAAAACACTGTTTTACCTTCTGATTTTTTAAGACAAGCTATTCAAAACGTCAGAAAATTGAAGGAGGGAGTCTATATAGTTGATTTGAGTGAATCATTTCATTATTGGACTCACCAAACAACTTACCTGTGTTTCAGGTTGAAAATGACTGTTTCTGGCTGAGCTACAGCTAAAAGCGGATTTTTGTGAAAACACTGTTTTACCTTCTGATTTTTTAAGACAAGCTATTGAAAGAGTGACTCCTTTCATTAATGGATTCACCAAAACACTTAGAAAGTTTTCAAAGTTCCAACTGAGTGCAGCTAAATTCATCCGTGGAGCTCTGCCTCCATCTTGTGGGCAAAAAAATTAACTTCTCCAGGGCAGACAACACTGCAATTTCCCCCCTCTTTTCTGCTGATATTTTCAATTCTGGTGGAATAAAGCCAGTCAAAAAATATGCAAAAGGAGGGCCCCATAATTTCTAAGTCATTTTGATCATTTTTAGATTTTTAAATGTCATTTTAGACAAGTTGGGGGCCTTTTAATGCAGTATTTCTGCTGCTTTTTAACCCTGGCTGAAGTGCAATTTTCTCCTCTTTTCTTTCATTTTGCTGAAGTAAAGCCAGGAAAAACACGTGCAAAAGGCAGGCTGCATCATTGCTAAGCCATTTTGATCATTTTTAGATTTTTAGATTGTGATTTTAGACAAGTTTGAGCAATTTTAATGCGGCACTTCGGCTGCTGTTTTTGGCTGAGTCTGGAGTGAGATTTTCCCCTCTTTTCTTCTCATGTTTCTAATTTGGCTGAAGCAAATGAAGGCAAAAGATGCTCAAAAGACAAAGTCCATTTTTGTGAAGGAATTGTGTTTATTTTCAGATTTTTACACTTTATTTGAGAGCAGTTGGAGACATTTTAATGCTGTCATTCTGCCTTTTAGGCGAATGTGCAGTACCTCATTTTGCCCACAGCACGGCGCAGTGATGCACTCCCGGTAATGGGTGGGGGGGGGGGGGGGGGGGGGGGGGGGGGAGACCTGTGTTTCAGGTTCAAAATAACTGTTTCTTGCTGAGAAACAGCCAAAAAGCGGATTTCTGTGATAACACTGTTTTACCTTCTGATTTTTTAAGGCAAGCTATGGAAAACGTCAGAAAATTGAAGGAGAGAGTCTATATAGTTGATTTGAGTGACTAATTTCATTATTGGACTCACCAAACCACTTACCTGTGCTTCAGGTTGAAAATGACTGTTTCTGGCTGAGATAAAAGCGGATTTTTGAAAAGAAAGTTTTCAAAGTTCCAACTGAGTGCAGCTAAATTCATCTGTGGAGCTCTGCCTCCATCTTGTGGGCAAAAAAAGAAACTTCTCCAGGGCAGACAACACTGCAATTTCCCCCCTCTTTTCTGCTGATATTTTCAATTCTGGTGGAGTAAAGCCAGTCAAAAAATATGCAAAAGGAGGGCCCCATCATTTCTAAGTCATTTTGATCATTTTTAGATTTTTAAATGTCATTTTAGACAAGTTGGAGGCATTTTAATGCAGTATTTCTGCTGCTTTTTAACCCTGGCTGAAGTGCAATTTTCTCCTCTTTTCTTTCATTTTGCTGAAGTAAAGCCAGGAAAAACACGTGCAAAAGGCAGGCTGCATCATTGCTAAGCCATTTTGATCATTTTTAGATTTTTAGATTGTGATTTTAGACAAGTTTGAGCAATTTTAATGCGGCATTTCGGCTGCTGTTTTTGGCTGAGTCTGGAGTGAGATTTTCCCCTCTTTTCTTCTCATGTTTCTAATTTGGCTGAAGCAAATAAAGGCAAAAAATGCTCAAAAGACAAAGCCCATTTTTGTGAAAACACTGTTTTACCTTCTGATTTTTTAAGGCAAGCTATTGAAAGAGTGACTCCTTTCATTATTGGACTCACCAAACCACTTAGAAAGTTTTCAAAGTTCCAACTGAGTGCAGCTAAATTCATCCGTGGATCTCTGCCTCCATCTTGTGGGCAAAAAAAGAAACTTCTCCAGGGCAGACAACACTGCAATTTCATCCCTCTTTTCTGCTGATATTTTCAATTCTGGTGGAGTAAAGCCAGTCAAAAAATATGCAAAAGGAGGGCCCCATCATTTCTAAGTAATTTTGATCATTTTTAGATTTTTAAATGTCATTTTAGACAAGTTGGAGGCATTTTAATGCAGTATTTCTGCTGCTTTTTAACCCTGGCTGAAGTGCAATTTTCTCCTCTTTTCTTTAATTTTGCTGAAATAAAGCCAGGAAAAACACGTGCAAAAGGCAGGCCGCATCATTGCTAAGCCAGTTTGATCATTTTTAGATTTTTAGATTGTGATTTTAGACAAGTTTGAGTAATTTTAATGCGGCATTTCGGCTGCTGTTTTTGGCTGAGTCTGGAGTGAGATTTTCCCTTCTTTTCTTGTCATGTTTCTAATTTGGCTGAAGCAAATGAAGGAAAAAAATGCTCAAAAGACAAAGCCCATTTTTGTGAAGGAATTGTGTTTATTTTCAGATTTTTACACTTTATTTCAGAGCAGTTGGAGACATTTTAATGCTGTCATTCTGCCTTTTAGGCGAATGTGCAGTACCTCATTTTGTCCACAGCACGGCGCAGTGATGCGGTCCCGGTAATGGGTGGGGGGGGGGAGACCTGTGTTTCAGGTTCAAAATAACTGTCTCTCGCTGAGAAACAGCCAAAAAGCGCATTTCTGTGATAACACTGTTTTACCTTCTGATTTTTTAAGGCAAGCTATGGAAAACGTCAGAAAATTGAAGGAGAGAGTCTATATAGTTGATTTGAGTGACTAATTTCATTATTGGACTCACCAAACCACTTACCTGTGTTTCAGGTTGAAAATTACTGTTTCTGGCTGAGATAAAAGCGGATTTTTGTGAAAACACTGTTTTACCTTCTGATTTTTTAAGGCAAGCTATTGAAAACGTCAGAAAATTGAAGGAGGGAGTCTATATAGTTGATTTGAGTGACTCATTTCATTATTGGACTCAGCAAACCACTTACCTGTGTTTCAGGTTGAAAATGACTGTTTCTGGCTGAGATAAAAGCAGATTTTTGTGAAAACATTGTTTTACCTTCTGATTTTTTAAGACAAGCTATTGAAAACGTCAGAAAATTGAAGGAAGGAGTCTATATAGTCTATTTGAGTGACTCCTTTCATTATTGGACTCAGCAAACCACTTACCTGTGCTTCAGGTTGAAAATGACTGTTTCTGGCTGAGATACAGCTAAAAGCGGATTTTTGTGAAAACACTGTTTTACCTTCTGATTTTTTAAGGCAAGCTATTGAAAACGTCAGAAAATTGAAGGAGGGAGTCTATATAGTTGATTTGAGTGACTCATTTCATTATTGGACTCACCAAACAACTTACCTGTGTTTCAGGTTGAAAATGACTGTTTCTGGCTGAGATACAGCTAAAAGCGGATTTTTGTGAAAACACTGTTTTACCTTCTGATTTTTTAAGACAAGCTATTCAAAACGTCAGAAAATTGAAGGAGGGAGTCTATATAGTTGATTTGAGTGAATCATTTCATTATTGGACTCACCAAACAACTTACCTGTGTTTCAGGTTGAAAATGACTGTTTCTGGCTGAGCTACAGCTAAAAGCGGATTTTTGTGAAAACACTGTTTTACCTTCTGATTTTTTAAGACAAGCTATTGAAAGAGTGACTCCTTTCATTAATGTATTCACCAAAACACTTAGAAAGTTTTCAAAGTTCCAACTGAGTGCAGCTAAATTCATCCGTGGAGCTCTGCCTCCATCTTGTGGGCAAAAAAATTAACTTCTCCAGGGCAGACAACACTGCAATTTCCCCCCTCTTTTCTGCTGATATTTTCAATTCTGGTGGAATAAAGCCAGTCAAAAAATATGCAAAAGGAGGGCCCCATAATTTCTAAGTCATTTTGATCATTTTTAGATTTTTAAATGTCATTTTAGACAAGTTGGGGGCCTTTTAATGCAGTATTTCTGCTGCTTTTTAACCCTGGCTGAAGTGCAATTTTCTCCTCTTTTCTTTCATTTTGCTGAAGTAAAGCCAGGAAAAACACGTGCAAAAGGCAGGCTGCATCATTGCTAAGCCATTTTGATCATTTTTAGATTTTTAGATTGTGATTTTAGACAAGTTTGAGCAATTTTAATGCAGCACTTCGGCTGCTGTTTTTGGCTGAGTCTGGAGTGAGATTTTCCCCTCTTTTCTTCTCATGTTTCTAATTTGGCTGAAGCAAATGAAGGCAAAAGATGCTCAAAAGACAAAGTCCATTTTTGTGAAGGAATTGTGTTTATTTTCAGATTTTTACACTTTATTTGAGAGCAGTTGGAGACATTTTAATGCTGTCATTCTGCCTTTTAGGCGAATGTGCAGTACCTCATTTTGCCCACAGCACGGCGCAGTGATGCACTCCCGGTAATGGGTGGGGGGGGGGGGGGGGGGGGAGACCTGTGTTTCAGGTTCAAAATAACTGTTTCTTGCTGAGAAACAGCCAAAAAGCGGATTTCTGTGATAACACTGTTTTACCTTCTGATTTTTTAAGGCAAGCTATGGAAAACGTCAGAAAATTGAAGGAGAGAGTCTATATAGTTGATTTGAGTGACTAATTTCATTATTGGACTCACCAAACCACTTACCTGTGCTTCAGGTTGAAAATGACTGTTTCTGGCTGAGATAAAAGCGGATTTTGGAAAAGAAAGTTTTCAAAGTTCCAACTGAGTGCAGCTAAATTCATCTGTGGAGCTCTGCCTCCATCTTGTGGGCAAAAAAAGAAACTTCTCCAGGGCAGACAACACTGCAATTTCCCCCCTCTTTTCTGCTGATATTTTCAATTCTGGTGGAGTAAAGCCAGTCAAGTTGAAGGCATTTTAATGCAGTATTTCTGCTGCTTTTTAACCCTGGCTGAAGTGCAATTTTCTCCTCTTTTCTTTCATTTTGCTGAAGTAAAGCCAGGAAAAACACGTGCAAAAGGCAGGCTGCTTCATTGCTAAGCCATTTTGATCATTTTTAGATTTTTAGATTGTGATTTTAGACAAGTTTGAGCAATTTTAATGCGGCATTTCGGCTGCTGTTTTTGGCTGAATCTGGAGTGAGATTTTCCCCTCTTTTCTTCTCATGTTTCTAATTTGGCTGAAGCAAATAAAGGCAAAAAATGCTCAAAAGACAAAGCCCATTTTTGTGAAAACACTGTTTTACCTTCTGATTTTTTAAGGCAAGCTATTGAAAGAGTGACTCCTTTCATTATTGGACTCACCAAACCACTTAGAAAGTTTTCAAAGTTCCAACTGAGTGCAGCTAAATTCATCCGTGGATCTCTGCCTCCATCTTGTGGGCAAAAAAAGAAACTTCTCCAGGGCAGACAACACTGCAATTTCATCCCTCTTTTCTGCTGATATTTTCAATTCTGGTGGAGTAAAGCCAGTCAAAAAATATGCAAAAGGAGGGCCCCATCATTTCTAAGTAATTTTGATCATTTTTAGATTTTTAAATGTCATTTTAGACAAGTTGGAGGCATTTTAATGCAGTATTTCTGCTGCTTTTTAACCCTGGCTGAAGTGCAATTTTCTCCTCTTTTCTTTAATTTTGCTGAAATAAAGCCAGGAAAAACACGTGCAAAAGGCAGGCCGCATCATTGCTAAGCCAGTTTGATCATTTTTAGATTTTTAGATTGTGATTTTAGACAAGTTTGAGTAATTTTAATGCGGCATTTCGGCTGCTGTTTTTGGCTGAGTCTGGAGTGAGATTTTCCCCTCTTTTCTTCTCATGTTTCTAATTTGGCTGAAGCAAATAAAGGCAAAAAATGCTCAAAAGACAAAGCCCATTTTTGTGAAAACACTGTTTTACCTTCTGATTTTTTAAGGCAAGCTATTGAAAGAGTGACTCCTTTCATTATTGGACTCACCAAACCACTTAGAAAGTTTTCAAAGTTCCAACTGAGTGCAGCTAAATTCATCCGTGGATCTCTGCCTCCATCTTGTGGGCAAAAAAAGAAACTTCTCCAGGGCAGACAACACTGCAATTTCATCCCTCTTTTCTGCTGATATTTTCAATTCTGGTGGAGTAAAGCCAGTCAAAAAATATGCAAAAGGAGGGCCCCATCATTTCTAAGTAATTTTGATCATTTTTAGATTTTTAAATGTCATTTTAGACAAGTTGGAGGCATTTTAATGCAGTATTTCTGCTGCTTTTTAACCCTGGCTGAAGTGCAATTTTCTCCTCTTTTCTTTAATTTTGCTGAAATAAAGCCAGGAAAAACACGTGCAAAAGGCAGGCCGCATCATTGCTAAGCCAGTTTGATCATTTTTAGATTTTTAGATTGTGATTTTAGACAAGTTTGAGTAATTTTAATGCGGCATTTCGGCTGCTGTTTTTGGCTGAGTCTGGAGTGAGATTTTCCCTTCTTTTCTTGTCATGTTTCTAATTTGGCTGAAGCAAATGAAGGAAAAAAATGCTCAAAAGACAAAGCCCATTTTTGTGAAGGAATTGTGTTTATTTTCAGATTTTTACACTTTATTTCAGAGCAGTTGGAGACATTTTAATGCTGTCATTCTGCCTTTTAGGCGAATGTGCAGTACCTCATTTTGTCCACAGCACGGCGCAGTGATGCGGTCCCGGTAATGGGTGGGGGGGGGGAGACCTGTGTTTCAGGTTCAAAATAACTGTCTCTCGCTGAGAAACAGCCAAAAAGCGGATTTCTGTGATAACACTGTTTTACCTTCTGATTTTTTAAGGCAAGCTATGGAAAACGTCAGAAAATTGAAGGAGAGAGTCTATATAGTTGATTTGAGTGACTAATTTCATTATTGGACTCACCAAACCACTTACCTGTGTTTCAGGTTGAAAATTACTGTTTCTGGCTGAGATAAAAGCGGATTTTTGTGAAAACACTGTTTTACCTTCTGATTTTTTAAGGCAAGCTATTGAAAACGTCAGAAAATTGAAGGAGGGAGTCTATATAGTTGATTTGAGTGACTCATTTCATTATTGGACTCAGCAAACCACTTACCTGTGTTTCAGGTTGAAAATGACTGTTTCTGGCTGAGATAAAAGCGGATTTTTGTGAAAACATTGTTTTACCTTCTGATTTTTTAAGACAAGCTATTGAAAACGTCAGAAAATTGAAGGAAGGAGTCTATATAGTCTATTTGAGTGACTCCTTTCATTATTGGACTCAGCAAACCACTTACCTGTGCTTCAGGTTGAAAATGACTGTTTCTGGCTGAGATACAGCTAAAAGCGGATTTTTGTGAAAACACTGTTTTACCTTCTGATTTTTTAAGGCAAGCTATTGAAAACGTCAGAAAATTGAAGGAGGGAGTCTATATAGTTGATTTGAGTGACTCATTTCATTATTGGACTCACCAAACAACTTACCTGTGTTTCAGGTTGAAAATGACTGTTTCTGGCTGAGATACAGCTAAAAGCGGATTTTTGTGAAAACACTGTTTTACCTTCAGATTCTTTAAGACAAGCTATTGAAAACGTCAGAAAATTGAAGGAGGGAGTCTATATAGTTGATTTGAGCGACTCATTTCATTATTGGACTCACCAAACCACGTACCTGTGTTTCAGGTTGAAAATGACTGTTTCTCGCTGAGAAAATGCCAAAAAGCGGATTTCTGTCATAACATTGATTTACCTTCTGATTTTTCAAGGCAAGCTATTGAAAACGTCAGAAAATTGAAGGAGGGAGTCTATATAGTTGATTTGAGAGCCTCATTTCATTATTGGACTAACCAAACCACTTACAGTGTTTCAGGTACAAAATGACTGTTTCTCGCTGAGAAAATGCCAAATAGCGGATTTCTGTCATAAAATTGATTTACCTTCTGATTTTTTAAGGCAAGCTATTGAAAACGTCAGAAAATTGGAGAAAGGAGTCTATGTAGTTGATTTGAGAGACTCATTTCATTATTGGACTCACCAAACCACTTACAGTGTTTCAGGTACAAAATGACTGTTTCTCGCTGAGAAAATGCCAAAAAGCGGATTTATGTCATAACATTGATTTACCTTCTGAATTTTTTAAGGCAAGCTATTGAAAACGTCAGAAAATTGGAGAAAGGAGTCTATGTAGTTGATTTGAGGGACTCGTTTCATTATTGGACTCACCAAACCGCTTACAGTGTTTCAGGTACAAAATGACTGTTTCTCGCTGAGAAACTGCCAAAAAGCGGATTTCTGTAATAACATTGTTTTACCTTCTGAATTTTTAAGGCAAGCTATTGAAAACGTCAGAAAATTGGAGAAAGGAGTCTATGTAGTTGATTTGAGAGACTCATTTCATTATTGGACTCACCAAACCACTTACAGTGTTTCAGGTACAAAATGACTGTTTCTCGCTGAGAAACTGCCAAAAAGCGGATTTCTGTCATAACATTGATTTACCTTCTGATTTTTCAAGGCAAGCTATTTAAAACGTCAGAAAATTGGAGAAAGGAGTCTATGTAGTTGATTTGAGAGACTCATTTCATTATTTGACTCACCAAACCACTTACAGTGTTTCAGGTACAAAATGACCGTTTCTCGCTGAGAAAATGCCAAAAAGCGGATTTCTGTCATAACATTGATTTACCTTCTGATTTTTTAAGGCAAGCTATTGAAAACGTCAGAAAATTGGAGAAAGGAGTCTATGTAGTTGATTTGAGAGACTCATTTCATTATTGGACTCACCAAACCACTTACAGTGTTTCAGGTACAAAATGACTGTTTCTCGCTGAGAAAATGCCAAAAAGCGGATTTCTGTCATAACATTGATTTACCTTCTGATTTTTCAAGGCAAGCTATTGAAAACGTCAGAAAGTTGGAGAAAGGAGTCTATGTAGTTGATTTGAGAGACTCATTTCATTATTGGACTCACCAAACCACTTACAGTGTTTCAGGTACAAAATGACTGTTTCTCGCTGAGAAAATGCCAAAAAGCGGATTTCTGTCATAACATTGATTTACCTTCTGATTTTTTAAGGCAAGCTATTGAAAACGTCAGAAAATTGGAGAAAGGAGTCTATGTAGTTGATTTGAGAGACTCATTTCATTATTGGACTCACCAAACCACTTACAGTGTTTCAGGTACAAAATGACTGTTTCTCGCTGAGAAAATGCGAAAAAGCGGATTTCTGTCATAACATTGATTTACCTTCTGATTTTTCAAGGCAAGCTATTGAAAACGTCAGAAAGTTGGAGAAAGGAGTCTATGTAGTTGATTTGAGAGACTCATTTCATTATTGGACTCACCAAACCACTTACAGTGTTTCAGGTACAAAATGACTGTTTCTCGCTGAGAAAATGACAAAAAGCGGATTTCTGTCATAACATTGATTTACCTTCTGATTTTTCAAGGCAAGCTATTTAAAACGTCAGAAAATTGGACAAAGGAGTCTATGTAGTTGATTGGAGAGACTCATTTCATTATTTGACTCACCAAACCACTTACAGTGTTTCAGGTACGAAATGACTGTTTCTCGATGAGAAAATGCCAAAAAGCGGATTTCTGTCATAACATTGATTTACCTTCTGATTTTTTAAGGCAAGCTATTGAAAACGTCAGAAAGTTGGAGAAAGGAGTCTATGTAGTTGATTTGAGAGACTCATTTCATTATTGGACTCACCAAACCACTTAAAGTGTTTCAGGTACAAAATGACTGTTTCTCGCTGAGAAAATGCGAAAAAGCGGATTTCTGTCATAACATTGATTTACCTTCTGATTTTTTAAGGCAAGCTATTGAAAACGTTAGAAAATTGGAGAAAGGAGTCTATGTAGTTGATTTGAGAGACTCATTTCATTATTGGACTCACCAAACCACTTACAGTGTTTCAGGTACAAAATGACTGTTTCTCGCTGAGAAAATGCCAAAAAGCGGATTTCTGTAATAACATTGTTTTACCTTCTGAATTTTTAAGGCAACCTATTGAAAACGTCAGAAAATTGGAGAAAGGAGTCTATGTAGTTGATTTGAGAGACTCATTTCATTATTGGACTCACCAAACCACTTACAGTCTTAAAGGGCTCACAGAACACCACCACCCGCTTCATGTGTCTAACCGTTTTTCCCCACTCAGCGACACATCTGTTGAGAAACAGACCCTGGTGATTGGAGACTCTATTGTGAGACATGTGAAGCCGACTCCAGAGACCTTAGTTAGGTGTATCCCGGGGGCCAGAGCGGGCGACATAGAAGCAAATTTGAAGCTACTGGCAAAGGGTAATCGTAAATATGGTAAAGTTATCATCAATGTCGGAGCTAATGACTCCCGTCTTCGCCAGTCGGAAGTAACCAGAATGAATATTGTCTCGGTGTGTAACTACGCCAAAACCATGTCGGACTCCGTAGGTTTTTCTGGCCCCCTCCCCAATCTGACCAGCGATGACATGTTTAGTCGCATGCTCTCGCTCCGCCGCTGGTTGTCTCAGTGGTGTTCAGAAAACGACGTGGACTTTATTGACAACTGGGAGACATTCTGGGGAAAGCCCGGTCTGATTAGAAGGGACGGCATTCATCCCACCCGGGATGGTGCAGCTCTTATGTCTAGAAATCTGGCCAATGTTATTAGACACTCCCCCTGACAATGCAGGGTCCAGGCCAGGATGCAGAGCTGTAGTTTAACAGGGCTGGAGGCGAGGCTTAGTCAGTTAGAGGTCCGGTTTGGCCAACTAGACCATAGTCCGATAGAATCCTCTGCGGACCGGCCCGTAGCAGCTGAGCGTAACCGCTCCCCTGCAGCTCCCCGGCAGCCGGCCAGGCAGGGCAGCTGGGTGACGGTTCGGAGGAAGGGTAGTCTTAAAGGGCTCACAGAACACCACCACCCGCTTCATGTGTCTAACCGTTTTTCCCCACTCAGCGACACATCTGTTGCTTCTCAAGGGCCAACGCCTGCCAACAAAACTGTAGGATTGCATTATGTAATTAGCGACTCTAAAACTGTAGGATTACATGATATTGGCGACTCTGGCCAGGTGCCTAGCAAAATAGAAGTGGTTGCAGTTCCCCGCCCTCCAAAAGTTCACCAGGTGCAGCGTTATAGAGGCGTTAACCAAGATAACCTTGTAAAAATTAAAACCAATGTACATTTGGTACCAATTACAGACCGAAAAATTAGATGCGGACTACTAAATATACGATCATTAAGCTCTAAGTCTCTGTTAGTAAATGATATAATTACAGAGAGCAGGAGTGATATTTTCTGCTTAACAGAAACATGGTTACAGGAGGAAGAGTATGTTAGTTTGAATGAATCAACTCCGCCCGGCTACTTTAATCATCACATTCCTAGAAGCACGGGCCGAGGCGGAGGAGTCGCAGCAATTTATAACTCCGTTCTCCAAACAAAAATTGAACCTAAGTGCAACTATAATACATTTGAAAGCCTCATGCTTGGTCTGAAATTTCCGAGCCGGAAATCAGAGAAGCCAGTTGTGTTAGTGGTAGTGTACCGGCCCCCTGCTGGTGCGTATCTGGAGTTTTTGTCTGAATTTTCAGATTTCCTTTCTGGATTATTGATCAGCACAGATAAATTCATCATAGTGGGTGATTTTAACATTCATATGGATGTTGAAAGCGATAATCTTAAATTAGCCTTCGATTCTCTTCTAGAATCAATGGGTATCTCACAAAAAGTGGATAAACCGACGCACTGTTTTAATCATACTCTCGATCTCGTTCTCACCTACGGTGTTGAAACTGATGGTCTGTTGGTGTCACCTGTAAACTCCCTTTTATCCGACCATTACTTAATAACGTTTGAATTTAATTTTGTTGATGTTGAAGTGCAAAATAGGAGGTATTATTTTAGCAGATGTTTGTCTGATGAAGTTATTGTTAAATTTAGGGAGGCCATTGCTTATCTTACGACAGTGCGAAATAGTGATGTAGTCGAGGCCAGTGACCTGGGTTCTACCTCTGCAGATGTTGATTTCCTTGCTAGTAACACTGCTGATTTGTTGCATTCAGCTTTAGATGAAGTTGCTCCTTTGAAAAGGAGGGTTTCTAGCCACAGGAGCTTAACTCCCTGGTATAATTCAGATATCCGCATGTTGAAACAAAACGTGCGTAAAATGGAAAGGAAGTGGTACTCTTGTAGGTCTGTAGACTCTCATCGTGAATGGAAAGATATTCTAATAGTATATAAAAAAGCCATTCGCAAAGCCAGAACAGCTTATTATTCAACGTTGATAGAGGATAACAAAAGTAACCCACGTTTTCTGTTCAGCACTGTAGCCAGGCTGACAAAGAGTCACAACTCTGTTGAGCCGTGCATTCCTGCAGCTCTCAGTAGTGAGGACTTTATGGGCTTCTTCAACAGTAAAATCGCGAGAATTAGAGAAGAAATCAACCAGCCGGTTGTAGGTGTTTCTTCAGCTTTAGCGACTTCCCTAGGCTCTGACTTGTCTCTAGACTGTTTTGATCCTATAGACCTCCCTGAGCTGACTTCACTCGTTAATAGAGCTAAGTCAACCACATGTATGTTAGACCCCATCCCGACTCGACTATTCAAACATATTTTTTCTCTTATTGGTACGACAATACTGGACCAAATTAACTTATCCCTAAGTTTAGGATGTTTACCACAGGTTTTCAAAGTCGCAGTAATTAAACCTTTACTTAAAAAATCTTCTCTTGACCCAGACACCTTAGCTAATTATAGACCAATTTCCAACCTTCCATTTGTGTCTAAAATTCCGGAAAAGGCAGTTTCAAGCCAGTTATGTGACTATTTGTATAGAAATGATCTGTTTGAAGTCTTTCAGTCAGGGTTCAGAATGCATCATAGCACAGAGACAGCACTTGTTCGAGTCACGAATGACCTCCTTATGGCCTCAGATAAGGGATTAGTGTCCATACTGGTTCTACTGGACCTCAGTGCTGCTTTTGACACTATAGATCATGGCATTTTACTGCACAGGTTAGAGCATGTTGGGATTAAAGGGACAGCTCTATGTTGGTTTAAATCATACCTATCTGACAGGTTCCAGTTTGTTCATGTACATGAGGTTTCTTCAGAACAGTCAAGGGTCTGTTATGGTGTTCCGCAGGGTTCAGTGCTAGGGCCAATCTTGTTCAGTTTATACATGCAGCCGTTGGGAAGTATAATCCAGAATCACGGCATACACTTTCATTGTTATGCTGATGATACGCAGCTCTATTTGTCTATGAAGCCGGATGAAACAGAACCGTTAGTTAAACTTCAGGCATGTCTTAGGGACATCAAGGACTGGATGTCCAGAAATTTCCTGCTTCTAAATTCAGATAAAACAGAGGTTATCATTCTTGGTCCAGAGCATCTTAGGAAGGGATTAGATGGTGTTGCGATGGCTTCCAGTGCAACTGTGAGAAATCTTGGTGTTATTTTCGATCAGGATTTGTCGTTTATATATGTCAATCAGGTTTGTAAAATAGCCTTTTTCCATCTCCGTAATATTGCAAAGATTAGGAAAATCCTCTCACAGAGTGATGCAGAAAAACTAGTTCATGCGTTTGTATCTTCTAGACTAGATTACTGTAATGTGTTGTTAGCAGGATGTCCAAGTAATTTGCTGAATAGGCTCCAGCTGATCCAAAATGCAGCAGCACGAGTACTGACAGGAATTAGCAGGAGAGACCACGTCTCTCCAGTGTTAGCGTCGCTCCATTGGTTACCCGTAAAATTCAGAATCCAATTTAAAATTGTATTACTTGCGTATAAAGCCCAAAACGGCTTAGCTCCGCATTATTTGCAAGACCTGATAGTGCCTTATGTTCCTGTCAGAGCTCTCCGTTCTCAGAGTGCAGGTTTACTTGTAGTTCCTAGAGTATCTAAATGTAGATTTGGAGGGCGGGCGTTCTGCTATCAGGCGCCACTACTATGGAACCAACTTCCAATCTGGGTTAAGGGGGCTGACACCACCTCCACCTTTAAAACTAAACTTAAAACATTTCTGTTTAGTAAAGCCTATAGTTAGTGTTTAGTAAACCTCTAGCTGGTGTTGGTAAATCTCTAGGTAGTGTAAACTTTAGTGTGTCAGAGTCGCTCCTGTGGTTTCTTGTGCTGGCCCCCCCTTCTCCTCCCTTTTCTCTCTTTTGTCCATGTTGCAGCATCCTTTGCCGGACACCGGAACCTGCAGGTGGTCGTGGGTGGCTTGTAGCTTGCATTACGGAGCACAAGTCTTTCCCCGACCCTGCACCCCAACCTGGGACTTGCTGATTTGGCCGGAGCTTCGGGAGCTGCGTGCTGGCCTGCGGTCCCCACCCCTGGTCATCCCGTTGCTGGCCCCCCCTTCTCCTCCCTTTTCTCTCTTTTGTCCTGCAGGTGACACGTGGGTGGCTTGTAGCTTGCATTACGGAGCACAAGTCTTTTCCTGACCCTGCACCCCAACCTGGGACTTGCTGATTGGGCCGGAGCTTCGGGAGCTGTGTGCTGGCCTGCGGTCCCCACCCCCGGTCATCCCGTTGCTGCTTCCACCTGCCTGCTGTGCTGTTGCCGTCCCTGACCGAGGTCTGGCCCTCGGCAGGAGGGTCCCCCCTGATGAGCCTGGTCCTGCTCAAGGTTTCTTCCCTCCTAAAGGGGAGTTTTTCCTTGCCACTGTTTGGCTTAAGGTTTTTCTCCCACTAGGGGAGTTTTTACCTGCCATTGTTTATGTAATAACTGCTCGGGGGTCATGTTCTGGGTATGGGTCTCTGTAAAGCGTCTAGAGACAACTCTGTTGTATTAGACGCTATATAAATAAAATTGAATTGAATTGAATTGAATTACAGTGTTTCAGGTACAAAATGACTGTTTCTCGCTGAGAAACTGCCAAAAAGCGGATTTCTGTCATAACATTGATTTACCTTCTGATTTTTTAAGGCAAGCTATTGAAAACGTCAGAAAATTGGAGAAAGGAGTCTATGTAGTTTGATTTGAGAGACTCATTTCATTATTGGACTCACCAAACCACTTACAGTGTTTCAGGTACAAAATGACTGTTTCTCGCTGAGAAAATGCCAAAAAGCGGATTTCTGTCATAACATTGATTTACCTTCTGATTTTTTAAGGCAAGCTATTGAAAACGTTAGAAAATTGGAGAAAGGTGTCTATGTCGTTGATTTGAGAGACTCATTTCATTATTGGACTCACCAAACCACTTACAGTGTTTCAGGTACAAAATGACTGTTTCTCGCTGAGAAAATGCCAAAAAGCGGATTTCTGTCATAACATTGATTTACCTTCTGATTTTTCAAGGCAAGCTATTGAAAACGTCAGAAAATTGGAGAAAGGAGTCTATGTAGTTGATTTGAGAGACTCATTTCATTATTGGACTCACCAAACCACTTACAGTGTTTCAGGTACAAAATGACCGTTTCTCGCTGAGAAAATGCCAAAAAGCGGATTTCTGTAATAACATTGTTTTACCTTCTGATTTTTTAAGGCAAGCTATTGAAAACGTCAGAAAATTGGAGAAATGAGTCTATGTAGTTGATTTGAGGGACTCATTTCATTATTGGACTCACCAAACCACTTACAGTGTTTCAGGTACAAAATGACCGTTTCTCGCTGAGAAAATGCCAAAAAGCGGATTTCTGTAATAACATTGTTTTACCTTCTGATTTTTTAAGGCAAGCTATTGAAAACGTCAGAAAATTGGAGAAAGGAGTCTATGTAGTTGATTTGAGGGACTCATTTCATTATTGGACTCACCAAACCACTTACAGTGTTTCAGGTACAAAATGACTGTTTCTCGCTGAGAAAATGCCAAAAAGCGGATTTATGTAATAAGATTGTTTTACCTTCTGATTTTTTAAGGCAAGCTATTGAAAACGTCAGAAAATTGGAGAAAGGAGTCTATGTAGTTGATTTGAGAGACTAATTTCATTATTGGACTCACCAAACCACTTACAGTGTTTCAGGTACAAAATGACTGTTTCTCGCTGAGAAACTGCCAAAAAGCGGATTTCTGTCATAACATTGATTTACCTTCTGATTTTTTAAGGCAAGCTATTGAAAACGTCAGAAAATTGGAAAAAGGAGTCTATGTAGTTGATTTGAGAGACTCATTTCATTATTGGACTCACCAAACCACTTACAGTGTTTCAGGTACAAAATGACTGTTTCTCGCTGAGAAAATGCCAAAAAGCGGATTTCTGTCATAACATTGATTTACCTTCTGATTTTTTAAGGCAAGCTATTGAAAACGTCAGAAAATTGGAGAAAGGAGTCTATGTAGTTGATTTGAGAGACTCATTTCATTATTGGACTCACCAAACCACTTACAGTGTTTCAGGTACAAAATGACTGTTTCTCGCTGAGAAAATGCCAAAAAGCGGATTTCTGTCATAACATTGATTTACCTTCTGATTTTTTAAGGCAAGCTATTGAAAACGTTAGAAAATCGGAGAAAGGAGTCTATGTAGTTGATTTGAGAGACTCATTTCATTATTGGAGTCACCAAACCACTTACAGTGTTTCAGGTACAAAATGACTGTTTCTCGCTGAGAAAATGCCAAAAAGCGGATCTCTGTAATAACATTGTTTTACCTTCTGATTTTTTAAGGCAAGCTATTGAAAACGTCAGAAAATTGGAGAAAGGAGTCTATGTAGTTGATTTGAGAGACTCATTTCATTATTGGACTCACCAAACCACTTACAGTGTTTCAGGTACAAAATGACTGTTTCTCGCTGAGAAAATGCCAAAAAGCGGATTTCTGTAATAACATTGTTTTACCTTCTGAATTTTTAAGGCAACCTATTGAAAACGTCAGAAAATTGGAGAAAGGAGTCTATGTAGTTGATTTGAGAGACTCATTTCATTATTGGACTCACCAAACCACTTACAGTGTTTCAGGTACAAAATGACTGTTTCTCGCTGAGAAAATGCCAAAAAGCGGATTTCTGTCATAACATTGATTTACCTTCTGATTTTTTAAGGCAAGCTATTGAAAACGTTAGAAAATCGGAGAAAGGAGTCTATGTAGTTGATTTGAGAGACTCATTTCATTATTGGAGTCACCAAACCACTTACAGTGTTTCAGGTACAAAATGACTGTTTCTCGCTGAGAAAATGCCAAAAAGCGGATCTCTGTAATAACATTGTTTTACCTTCTGATTTTTTAAGGCAAGCTATTGAAAACGTCAGAAAATTGGAGAAAGGAGTCTATGTAGTTGATTTGAGAGACTCATTTCATTATTGGACTCACCAAACCACTTACAGTGTTTCAGGTACAAAATGACTGTTTCTCGCTGAGAAAATGCCAAAAAGCGGATTTCTGTCATAACATTGATTTACCTTCTGATTTTTCAAGGCAAGCTATTGAAAACGTCAGAAAATTGGAGAAAGGAGTCTATGTAGTTGATTTGAGAGACTAATTTCATTATTGGACTCACCAAACCACTTACAGTGTTTCAGGTACAAAATGACTGTTTCTCGCTGAGAAAATGCCAAAAAGCGGATTTCTGTCATAACATTGATTTACCTTCTGATTTTTCAAGGCAAGCTATTTAAAACGTCAGAAAATTGGAGAAAGGAGTCTATGTAGTTGATTTGAGAGAATAATTTCATTATTTGTTCTGGGTATGGGTCTCTGTAAAGCGTCTAGAGACAACTCTGTTGTATTAGACGCTATATAAATAAAATTGAATTGAATTGAATTGAATTACAGTGTTTCAGGTACAAAATGACTGTTTCTCGCTGAGAAACTGCCAAAAAGCGGATTTCTGTCATAACATTGATTTACCTTCTGATTTTTTAAGGCAAGCTATTGAAAACGTCAGAAAATTGGAGAAAGGAGTCTATGTAGTTTGATTTGAGAGACTCATTTCATTATTGGACTCACCAAACCACTTACAGTGTTTCAGGTACAAAATGACTGTTTCTCGCTGAGAAAATGCCAAAAAGCGGATTTCTGTCATAACATTGATTTACCTTCTGATTTTTTAAGGCAAGCTATTGAAAACGTTAGAAAATTGGAGAAAGGTGTCTATGTCGTTGATTTGAGAGACTCATTTCATTATTGGACTCACCAAACCACTTACAGTGTTTCAGGTACAAAATGACTGTTTCTCGCTGAGAAAATGCCAAAAAGCGGATTTCTGTCATAACATTGATTTACCTTCTGATTTTTCAAGGCAAGCTATTGAAAACGTCAGAAAATTGGAGAAAGGAGTCTATGTAGTTGATTTGAGAGACTCATTTCATTATTGGACTCACCAAACCACTTACAGTGTTTCAGGTACAAAATGACCGTTTCTCGCTGAGAAAATGCCAAAAAGCGGATTTCTGTAATAACATTGTTTTACCTTCTGATTTTTTAAGGCAAGCTATTGAAAACGTCAGAAAATTGGAGAAATGAGTCTATGTAGTTGATTTGAGGGACTCATTTCATTATTGGACTCACCAAACCACTTACAGTGTTTCAGGTACAAAATGACCGTTTCTCGCTGAGAAAATGCCAAAAAGCGGATTTCTGTAATAACATTGTTTTACCTTCTGATTTTTTAAGGCAAGCTATTGAAAACGTCAGAAAATTGGAGAAAGGAGTCTATGTAGTTGATTTGAGGGACTCATTTCATTATTGGACTCACCAAACCACTTACAGTGTTTCAGGTACAAAATGACTGTTTCTCGCTGAGAAAATGCCAAAAAGCGGATTTATGTAATAAGATTGTTTTACCTTCTGATTTTTTAAGGCAAGCTATTGAAAACGTCAGAAAATTGGAGAAAGGAGTCTATGTAGTTGATTTGAGAGACTAATTTCATTATTGGACTCACCAAACCACTTACAGTGTTTCAGGTACAAAATGACTGTTTCTCGCTGAGAAACTGCCAAAAAGCGGATTTCTGTCATAACATTGATTTACCTTCTGATTTTTTAAGGCAAGCTATTGAAAACGTCAGAAAATTGGAAAAAGGAGTCTATGTAGTTGATTTGAGAGACTCATTTCATTATTGGACTCACCAAACCACTTACAGTGTTTCAGGTACAAAATGACTGTTTCTCGCTGAGAAAATGCCAAAAAGCGGATTTCTGTCATAACATTGATTTACCTTCTGATTTTTTAAGGCAAGCTATTGAAAACGTCAGAAAATTGGAGAAAGGAGTCTATGTAGTTGATTTGAGAGACTCATTTCATTATTGGACTCACCAAACCACTTACAGTGTTTCAGGTACAAAATGACTGTTTCTCGCTGAGAAAATGCCAAAAAGCGGATTTCTGTCATAACATTGATTTACCTTCTGATTTTTTAAGGCAAGCTATTGAAAACGTTAGAAAATCGGAGAAAGGAGTCTATGTAGTTGATTTGAGAGACTCATTTCATTATTGGAGTCACCAAACCACTTACAGTGTTTCAGGTACAAAATGACTGTTTCTCGCTGAGAAAATGCCAAAAAGCGGATCTCTGTAATAACATTGTTTTACCTTCTGATTTTTTAAGGCAAGCTATTGAAAACGTCAGAAAATTGGAGAAAGGAGTCTATGTAGTTGATTTGAGAGACTCATTTCATTATTGGACTCACCAAACCACTTACAGTGTTTCAGGTACAAAATGACTGTTTCTCGCTGAGAAAATGCCAAAAAGCGGATTTCTGTAATAACATTGTTTTACCTTCTGAATTTTTAAGGCAACCTATTGAAAACGTCAGAAAATTGGAGAAAGGAGTCTATGTAGTTGATTTGAGAGACTCATTTCATTATTGGACTCACCAAACCACTTACAGTGTTTCAGGTACAAAATGACTGTTTCTCGCTGAGAAAATGCCAAAAAGCGGATTTCTGTCATAACATTGATTTACCTTCTGATTTTTTAAGGCAAGCTATTGAAAACGTTAGAAAATCGGAGAAAGGAGTCTATGTAGTTGATTTGAGAGACTCATTTCATTATTGGAGTCACCAAACCACTTACAGTGTTTCAGGTACAAAATGACTGTTTCTCGCTGAGAAAATGCCAAAAAGCGGATCTCTGTAATAACATTGTTTTACCTTCTGATTTTTTAAGGCAAGCTATTGAAAACGTCAGAAAATTGGAGAAAGGAGTCTATGTAGTTGATTTGAGAGACTCATTTCATTATTGGACTCACCAAACCACTTACAGTGTTTCAGGTACAAAATGACTGTTTCTCGCTGAGAAAATGCCAAAAAGCGGATTTCTGTCATAACATTGATTTACCTTCTGATTTTTCAAGGCAAGCTATTGAAAACGTCAGAAAATTGGAGAAAGGAGTCTATGTAGTTGATTTGAGAGACTAATTTCATTATTGGACTCACCAAACCACTTACAGTGTTTCAGGTACAAAATGACTGTTTCTCGCTGAGAAAATGCCAAAAAGCGGATTTCTGTCATAACATTGATTTACCTTCTGATTTTTCAAGGCAAGCTATTTAAAACGTCAGAAAATTGGAGAAAGGAGTCTATGTAGTTGATTTGAGAGAATAATTTCATTATTTGACTCACCAAACCACTTGAAGTGTTTCAGGTACGAAATGACTGTTTCTCGCTGAGAAAATGCCAAAAAGCGGATTTCTGTCATAACATTGATTTACCTTCTGATTTTTTAAGGCAAGCTATTGAAAACGTCAGAAAGTTGGAGAAAGGAGTCTATGTAGTTGATTTGAGAGACTCATTTCATTATTGGACTCACCAAACCACTTACAGTGTTTCAGGTACAAAATGACTGTTTCTCGCTGAGAAAATGCCAAAAAGCGGATTTCTGTCATAACATTGATTTACCTTCTGATTTTTTAAGGCAAGCTATTGAAAACGTTAGAAAATTGGAGAAAGGAGTCTATGTAGTTGATTTGAGAGACTCATTTCATTATTGGACTCACCAAACCACTTACCTGTGTTTCAGGTTGAAAATGACTGTTTCTGGCTGAGATAAAAGCGGATTTTTGTGAAAACATTGTTTTACCTTCTGATTTTTTAAGACAAGCTATTGAAAACGTCAGAAAATTGAAGGAAGGAGTCTATATAGTCTATTTGAGTGACTCCTTTCATTATTTGACTCAGCAAACCACTTACCTGTGCTTCAGGTTGAAAATGACTGTTTCTGGCCGAGATACAGCTAAAAGCGGATTTTTGTGAAAACACTGTTTTACCTTCTGATTTTTTAAGGCAAGCTATTGAAAACGTCAGAAAATTGAAGGAGGGAGTCTATATAGTTGATTTGAGTGACTCATTTCATTATTGGACTCACCAAACAACTTACCTGTGTTTCAGGTTGAAAATGACTGTTTCTGGCTGAGATACAGCTAAAAGCGGATTTTTGTGAAAACACTGTTTTACCTTCTGATTTTTTAAGACAAGCTATTGAAAACGTCAGAAAATTGAAGGAGGGAGTCTATATAGTTGATTTGAGTGACTCATTTCATTATTGGACTCACCAAACAACTTACCTGTGTTTCAGGTTGAAAATGACTGTTTCTGGCTACAGCTAAAAGCGGATTTTTGTGAAAACACTGTTTTACCTTCTGATTTTTTAAGACAAGCTATTGAAAGAGTGACTCCTTTCATTAATGGATTCACCAAAACACTTAGAAAGTTTTCAAAGTTCCAACTGAGTGCAGCTAAATTCATCCGTGGAGCTCTGCCTCCATCTTGTGGGCAAAAAAATAAACTTCTCCAGGGCAGACAACACTGCAATTTCCCCCCTCTTTTCTGCTGATATTTTCAATTCTGGTGGAATAAAGCCAGTCAAAAAATATGCAAAAGGAGGGCCCCATAATTTCTAAGTCATTTTGATCATTTTCAGATTTTTAAATGTCATTTTAGACAAGTTGGGGGCCTTTTAATGCAGTATTTCTGCTGCTTTTTAACCCTGGCTGAAGTGCAATTTTCTACTCTTTTCTTTCATTTTGCTGAAGTAAAGCCAGGAAAAACACGTGCAAAAGGCAGGCTGCATCATTGCTAAGCCATTTTGATCATTTTTAGATTTTTAGATTGTGATTTTAGACAAGTTTGAGCAATTTTAATGCGGCACTTTGGCTGCTGTTTTTGGCTGAGTCTGGACTGAGATTTTCCCCTCTTTTCTTCTCATGTTTCTAATTTGGCTGAAGCAAATGAAGGCAAAAGATGCTCAAAAGACAAAGTCCATTTTTGTGAAGGAATTGTGTTTATTTTCAGATTTTTACACTTTATTTGAGAGCAGTTGGAGACATTTTAATGCTGTCATTCTGCCTTTTAGGCAAATGTGCAGTACCTCATTTTGTCCACAGCACGGCGCAGTGATGCACTCCCGGTAATGGGTGGGGGGGGGGGGGGGGGGGGGGGGGGAGACCTGTGTTTCAGGTTCAAAATAACTGTTTCTTGCTGAGAAACAGCCAAAAAGCGGATTTCTGTGATAACACTGTTTTACCTTCTGATTTTTTAAGGCAAGCTATGGAAAACGTCAGAAAATTGAAGGAGAGAGTCTATATAGTTGATTTGAGTGACTAATTTCATTATTGGACTCACCAAACCACTTACCTGTGCTTCAGGTTGAAAATGACTGTTTCTGGCTGAGATAAAAGCGGATTTTTGAAAAGAAAGTTTTCAAAGTTCCAACTGAGTGCAGCTAAATTCATCTGTGGAGCTCTGCGTCCATCTTGTGGGCAAAAAAAGAAACTTCTCCAGGGCAGACAACACTGCAATTTCCCCCCTCTTTTCTGCTGATATTTTCAATTCTGGTGGAGTAAAGCCAGTCAAAAAATATGCAAAAGGAGGGCCCCATCATTTCTAAGTCATTTTGATCATTTTTAGATTTTTAAATGTCATTTTAGACAAGTTGGAGGCATTTTAATGCAGTATTTCTGCTGCTTTTTAACCCTGGCTGAAGTGCAATTTTCTCCTCTTTTCTTTCATTTTGCTGAAGTAAAGCCAGGAAAAACACGTGCAAAAGGCAGGCTGCATCATTGCTAAGCCATTTTGATCATTTTTAGATTTTTAGATTGTGATTTTAGACAAGTTTGAGCAATTTTAATGCGGCATTTCGGCTGCTGTTTTTGGCTGAGTCTGGAGTGAGATTTTCCCCTCTTTTCTTCTCATGTTTCTAATTTGGCTGAAGCAAATGAAGGCAAAAAATGCTCAAAAGACAAAGCCCATTTTTGTGAAAACACTGTTTTACCTTCTGATTTTTTAAGACAAGCTATTGAAAGAGTGACTCCTTTCATTATTGGACTCACCAAACCACTTAGAAAGTTTTCAAAGTTCCAACTGAGTGCAGCTAAATTCATCCGTGGATCTCTGCCTCCATCTTGTGGGCAAAAAAAGAAACTTCTCCAGGGCAGACAACACTGCAATTTCCTCCCTCTTTTCTGCTGATATTTTCAATTCTGGTGGAGTAAAGCCAGTCAAAAAATATGCAAAAGGAGGGCCCCATCATTTCTAAGTCATTTTGATCATTTTTAGATTTTTAAATGTCATTTTAGACAAGTTGGAGGCATTTTAATGCAGTATTTCTGCTGCTTTTTAACCCTGGCTGAAGTGCAATTTTCTCCTCTTTTCTTTAATTTTGCTGAAATAAAGCCAGGAAAAACACGTGCAAAAGGCAGGCCGCATCATTGCTAAGCCAGTTTGATCATTTTTAGATTTTTAGATTGTGATTTTAGACAAGTTTGAGTAATTTTAATGCGGCATTTCGGCTGCTGTTTTTGGCTGAGTCTGGAGTGAGATTTTCCCTTCTTTTCTTGTCATGTTTCTAATTTGGCTGAAGCAAATGAAGGAAAAAAATGCTCAAAAGACAAAGCCCATTTTTGTGAAGGAATTGTGTTTATTTTCAGATTTTTACACTTTATTTCAGAGCAGTTGGAGACATTTTAATGCTGTCATTCTGCCTTTTAGGCGAATGTGCAGTACCTCATTTTGTCCACAGCACGGCGCAGTGATGCGGTCCCGGTAATGGGTGGGGGGGGGGAGACCTGTGTTTCAAGGTTCAAAATAACTGTCTCTCGCTGAGAAACAGCCAAAAAGCGGATTTCTGTGATAACACTGTTTTACCTTCTGATTTTTTAAGGCAAGCTATGGAAAACGTCAGAAAATTGAAGGAGAGAGTCTATATAGTTGATTTGAGTGACTAATTTCATTATTGGACTCACCAAACCACTTACCTGTGTTTCAGGTTGAAATTTACTGTTTCTGGCTGAGATAAAAGCGGATTTTTGTGAAAACACTGTTTTACCTTCTGATTTTTTAAGGCAAGCTATTGAAAACGTCAGAAAATTGAAGGAGGGAGTCTATATAGTTGATTTGAGTGACTCATTTCATTATTGGACTCAGCAAACCACTTACCTGTGTTTCAGGTTGAAAATGACTGTTTCTGGCTGAGATAAAAGCGGATTTTTGTGAAAACATTGTTTTACCTTCTGATTTTTTAAGACAAGCTATTGAAAACGTCAGAAAATTGAAGGAAGGAGTCTAAATAGTCTATTTGAGTGACTCCTTTCATTATTTGACTCAGCAAACCACTTACCTGTGCTTCAGGTTGAAAATGACTGTTTCTGGCTGAGATACAGCTAAAAGCGGATTTTTGTGAAAACACTGTTTTACCTTCTGATTTTTCAAGGCAAGCTATTTAAAACGTCAGAAAATTGGAGAAAGGAGTCTATGTAGTTGATTTGAGAGACTCATTTCATTATTTGACTCACCAAACCACTTACAGTGTTTCAGGTACAAAATGACTGTTTCTCGCTGAGAAAATGCCAAAAAGCGGATTTCTGTCATAACATTGATTTACCTTCTGATTTTTTAAGGCAAGCTATTGAAAACGTCAGAAAATTGGAGAAAGGAGTCTATGTACTTGATTTGAGAGACTCATTTCATTATTGGACTCACCAAACCACTTACAGTGTTTCAGGTACAAAATGACTGTTTCTCGCTGAGAAAATGCCAAAAAGCGGATTTCTGTAATAACATTGTTTTACCTTCTGAATTTTTAAGGCAAGCTATTGAAAACGTCAGAAAATTGGAGAAAGGAGTCTATGTAGTTGATTCGAGAGACTCATTTCATTATTGGACTCACCAAACGACTTACAGTGTTTCAGGTACAAAATGACCGTTTCTCGCTGAGAAAATGCCAAAAAGCGGATTTCTGTCATAACATTGATTTACCTTCTGATTTTTTAAGGCAAGCTATTGAAAACGTCAGAAAATTGGAGAAAGGAGTCTATGTAGTTGATTTGAGAGACTCATTTCATTATTGGACTCACCAAACCACTTACAGTGTTTCAGGTACAAAATGACTGTTTCTCGCTGAGAAAATGCCAAAAAGCGGATTTCTGTCATAACATTGATTTACCTTCTGATTTTTCAAGGCAAGCTATTTAAAACGTCAGAAAATTGGAGAAAGGAGTCTATGTAGTTGATTTGAGAGACTCATTTCATTATTTGACTCACCAAACCACTTACAGTGTTTCAGGTACAAAATGACTGTTTCTCGCTGAGAAAATGCCAAAAAGCGGATTTCTGTCATAACATTGATTTACCTTCTGATTTTTTAAGGCAAGCTATTGAAAACGTCAGAAAATTGGAGAAAGGAGTCTATGTACTTGATTTGAGAGACTCATTTCATTATTGGACTCACCAAACCACTTACAGTGTTTCAGGTACAAAATGACTGTTTCTCGCTGAGAAAATGCCAAAAAGCGGATTTCTGTAATAACATTGTTTTACCTTCTGAATTTTTAAGGCAAGCTATTGAAAACGTCAGAAAATTGGAGAAAGGAGTCTATGTAGTTGATTCGAGAGACTCATTTCATTATTGGACTCACCAAACCACTTACAGTGTTTCAGGTACAAAATGACCGTTTCTCGCTGAGAAAATGCCAAAAAGCGGATTTCTGTCATAACATTGATTTACCTTCTGATTTTTTAAGGCAAGCTATTGAAAACGTCAGAAAATTGGAGAAAGGAGTCTATGTAGTTGATTTGAGAGACTCATTTCATTATTGGACTCACCAAACCACTTACAGTGTTTCAGGTACAAAATGACTTTTTCTCGCTGAGAAAATGCCAAAAAGCGGATTTCTGTAATAACATTGTTTTACCTTCTGAATTTTTAAGGCAACCTATTGAAAACGTCAGAAAATTGGAGAAAGGAGTCTATGTAGTTGATTTGAGAGACTCATTTCATTATTGGACTCACCAAACCACTTACAGTGTTTCAGGTACAAAATGACTGTTTCTCGCTGAGAAACTGCCAAAAAGCGGATTTCTGTCATAACATTGATTTACCTTCTGATTTTTTAAGGCAAGCTATTGAAAACGTCAGAAAATTGGAGAAAGGAGTCTTTGTAGTTTGATTTGAGAGACTCATTTCATTATTGGACTCACCAAACCACTTACAGTGTTTCAGGTACAAAATGACTGTTTCTCGCTGAGAAAATGCCAAAAAGCGGATTTCTGTCATAACATTGATTTACCTTCTGATTTTTTAAGGCAAGCTATTGAAAACGTTAGAAAATTGGAGAAAGGTGTCTATGTCGTTGATTTGAGCGACTCATTTCATTATTGGACTTTACCAAACCACTTACAGTGTTTCAGGTACAAAATGACTGTTTCTCGCTGAGAAAATGCCAAAAAGCGGATTTCTGTCATAACATTGATTTACCTTCTGATTTTTCAAGGCAAGCTATTGAAAACGTCAGAAAATTGGAGAAAGGAGTCTATGTAGTTGATTTGAGAGACTCATTTCATTATTGGACTCACCAAACCACTTACAGTGTTTCAGGTACAAAATGACCGTTTCTCGCTGAGAAAATGCCAAAAAGCGGATTTCTGTAATAACATTGTTTTACCTTCTGATTTTTTAAGGCAAGCTATTGAAAACCTCAGAAAATTGGAGAAAGGAGTCTATGTAGTTGATTTGAGGGACTCATTTCATTATTGGACTCACCAAACCACTTACAGTGTTTCAGGTACAAAATGACTGTTTCTCGCTGAGAAAATGCCAAAAAGCGGATTTCTGTAATAACATTGTTTTACCTTCTGAATTTTTAAGGCAAGCTATTGAAAACGTCAGAAAATTGGAGAAAGGAGTCTATGTTGTTGATTCGAGAGACTCATTTCATTATTGGACTCACCAAACCACTTACAGTGTTTCAGGTACAAAATGACCGTTTCTCGCTGAGAAAATGCCAAAAAGCGGATTTCTGTCATAACATTGATTTACCTTCTGATTTTTTAAGGCAAGCTATTGAAAACGTCAGAAAATTGGAGAAAGGAGTCTATGTAGTTGATTTGAGAGACTCATTTCATTATTGGACTCACCAAACCACTTACAGTGTTTCAGGTACAAAATGACTTTTTCTCGCTGAGAAAATGCCAAAAAGCGGATTTCTGTAATAACATTGTTTTACCTTCTGAATTTTTAAGGCAACCTATTGAAAACGTCAGAAAATTGGAGAAAGGAGTCTATGTAGTTGATTTGAGAGACTCATTTCATTATTGGACTCACCAAACCACTTACAGTGTTTCAGGTACAAAATGACTGTTTCTCGCTGAGAAACTGCCAAAAAGCGGATTTCTGTCATAACATTGATTTACCTTCTGATTTTTTAAGGCAAGCTATTGAAAACGTAAGAAAAATGGAGAAAGGAGTCTTTGTAGTTTGATTTGAGAGACTCATTTCATTATTGGACTCACCAAACCACTTACAGTGTTTCAGGTACAAAATGACTGTTTCTCGCTGAGAAAATGCCAAAAAGCGGATTTCTGTCATAACATTGATTTACCTTCTGATTTTTTAAGGCAAGCTATTGAAAACGTTAGAAAATTGGAGAAAGGAGTCTATGTCGTTGATTTGAGCGACTCATTTCATTATTGGACTCACCAAACCACTTACAGTGTTTCAGGTACAAAATGACTGTTTCTCGCTGAGAAAATGCCAAAAAGCGGATTTCTGTCATAACATTGATTTACCTTCTGATTTTTCAAGGCAAGCTATTGAAAACGTCAGAAAATTGGAGAAAGGAGTCTATGTAGTTGATTTGAGAGACTCATTTCATTATTGGACTCACCAAACCACTTACAGTGTTTCAGGTACAAAATGACCGTTTCTCGCTGAGAAAATGCAAAAAAGCGGATTTCTGTAATAACATTGTTTTACCTTCTGATTTTTTAAGGCAAGCTATTGAAAACGTCAGAAAATTGGAGAAAGGAGTCTATGTAGTTGATTTGAGGGACTCATTTCATTATTGGACTCACCAAACCACTTACAGTGTTTCAGGTTCAAAATGACTGTTTCTCGCTGAGAAAATGCCAAAAAGCGGATTTCTGTCATAACATTGATTTACCTTCTGATTTTTTAAGGCAAGCTATTGAAAACGTCAGAAAATTGGAGAAAGCAGTCTATGTAGTTGATTTGAG
This sequence comes from Cololabis saira, assembly GCF_033807715.1. NCBI lineage: Eukaryota > Metazoa > Chordata > Actinopteri > Beloniformes > Belonidae > Cololabis > Cololabis saira. The sequence goes on from NW_026906227.1 coordinate 87,726, forward strand.
AGACTCATTTCATTATTGGACTCACCAAACAACTTACAGTGTTTCAGGTACAAAATGACTTTTTCTCGCTGAGAAAATGCCAAAAAGCGGATTTCTGTAATAACATTGTTTTACCTTCTGAATTTTTAAGGCAACCTATTGAAAACGTCAGAAAATTGGAGAAAGGAGTCTATGTAGTTGATTTGAGAGACTCATTTCATTATTGGACTCACCAAACCACTTACAGTGTTTCAGGTACAAAATGACTGTTTCTCGCTGAGAAACTGCCAAAAAGCGGATTTCTGTCATAACATTGATTTACCTTCTGATTTTTTAAGGCAAGCTATTGAAAACGTCAGAAAATTGGAGAAAGGAGTCTATGTAGTTGATTTGAGAGACTCATTTCATTATTGGACTCACCAAACCACTTACCTGTGTTTCAGGTTGAAAATGACTGTTTCTGGCTGAGATAAAAGCGGATTTTTGTGAAAACACTGTTTTACCTTCTGATTTTTTAAGGCAAGCTATGGAAAACGTCAGAAAATTGAAGGAGAGAGTCTATATAGTTGATTTGAGTGACTAATTTCATTATTGGACTCACCAAACCACTTACCTTTTCTCTCTTTTGTCCATGTTGCAGCATCCTTTGCCGGACACCGGAACCTGCAGGTGGTCGTGGGTGGCTTGTAGCTTGCATTACGGAGCACAAGTCTTTCCCCGACCCTGCACCCCAACCTGGGACTTGCTGATTGGGCCGGAGCTTCGGGAGCTGCGTGCTGGCCTGCGGTCCCCACCCCCGGTCATCCCGTTGCTGCTTCCACCTGCCTGCGGTCCCCACCCCTGGTCATCCCGTGGCTGCTTCCACCTGCCTGCTGTGCTGTTGCCGTCCCTGACCCACCAGTCTGGCCCTCGGCAGGAGGGTCCCCCCTTATGAGCCTGGTCCTGCTCAAGGTTTCTTCCCTCCTAAAGGGGAGTTTTTCCTTGCCACTGTTTGGCTTAAGGTTTTTTTCCCACTAGGGGAGTTTTTACCTGCCATTGTTTATGTAATAACTGCTCGGGGGTCATGTTCTGGGTGTGGGTCTCTGTAAAGCGTCTAGAGACAACTCTGTTGTATTAGACGCTATATAAATAAAATTGAATTGAATTGAATTGAATTACCTGTGTTTCAGGTTGAAAATGACTGTTTCTGGCTGAGATAAAAGCGGATTTTTGTGAAAACACTGTTTTACCTTCTGATTTTTTAAGGCAAGCTATTGAAAACGTCAGAAAATTGAAGGAGGGAGTCTATATAGTTGATTTGAGTGACTCATTTCATTATTGGACTCACCAAACAACTTACCTGTGTTTCAGGTTGAAAATGACTGTTTCTGGCTGAGATACAGCTAAAAGCGGATTTTTGTGAAAACACTGTTTTACCTTCTGATTTTTTAAGACAAGCTATTGAAAACGTCAGAAAATTGAAGGAGGGAGTCTATATAGTTGATTTGAGTGAATCATTTCATTATTGGACTCACCAAACAACTTACCTGTGTTTCAGGTTGAAAATGACTGTTTCTGGCTGAGCTACAGCTAAAAGCGGATTTTTGTGAAAACACTGTTTTACCTTCTGATTTTTTAAGACAAGCTATTGAAAGAGTGACTCCTTTCATTAATGTATTCACCAAAACACTTAGAAAGTTTTCAAAGTTCCAACTGAGTGCAGCTAAATTCATCCGTGGAGCTCTGCCTCCATCTTGTGGGCAAAAAAATAAACTTCTCCAGGGCAGACAACACTGCAATTTCCCCCCTCTTTTCTGCTGATATTTTCAATTCTGGTGGAATAAAGCCAGTCAAAAAATATGCAAAAGAAGGGCCCCATAATTTCTAAGTCATTTTGATCATTTTTAGATTTTTAAATGTCATTTTAGACAAGTTGGGGGCCTTTTAATGCAGTATTTCTGCTGCTTTTTAACCCTGGCTGAAGTGCAATTTTCTCCTCTTTTCTTTCATTTTGCTGAAGTAAAGCCAGGAAAAACACGTGCAAAAGGCAGGCTGCATCATTGCTAAGCCATTTTGATCATTTTTAGATTGTGATTTTAGACAAGTTTGAGCAATTTTAATGCGGCACTTCGGCTGCTGTTTTTGGCTGAGTCTGGAGTGAGATTTTCCCCTCTTTTCTTCTCATGTTTCTAATTTGGCTGAAGCAAATGAAGGCAAAAGATGCTCAAAAGACAAAGTCCATTTTTGTGAAGGAATTGTGTTTATTTTCAGATTTTTACACTTTATATGAGAGCAGTTGGAGACATTTTAATGCTGTCATTCTGCCTTTTAGGCGAATGTGCAGTACCTCATTTTGTCCACAGCACGGCGCAGTGATGCACTCCCGGTAATGGGTGGGGGGGGGGGGGGGGGGGGGGGGACCTGTGTTTCAGGTTCAAAATAACTGTTTCTTGCTGAGAAACAGCCAAAAAGCGGATTTCTGTGATAACACTGTTTTACCTTCTGATTTTTTAAGGCAAGCTATGGAAAACGTCAGAAAATTGAAGGAGAGAGTCTATATAGTTGATTTGAGTGACTAATTTCATTATTGGACTCACCAAACCACTTACCTGTGCTTCAGGTTGAAAATGACTGTTTCTGGCTGAGATAAAAGCGGATTTTTGAAAAGAAAGTTTTCAAAGTTCCAACTGAGTGCAGCTAAATTCATCTGTGGAGCTCTGCCTCCATCTTGTGGGCAAAAAAAGAAACTTCTCCAGGGCAGACAACACTGCAATTTCCCCCTCTTTTCTGCTGATATTTTCAATTCTGGTGGAGTAAAGCCAGTCAAAAAATATGCAAAAGGAGGGCCCCATCATTTCTAAGTCATTTTGATCATTTTTAGATTTTTAAATGTCATTTTAGACAAGTTGGAGGCATTTTAATGCAGTATTTCTGCTGCTTTTTAACCCTGGCTGAAGTGCAATTTTCTCCTCTTTTCTTTCATTTTGCTGAAGTAAAGCCAGGAAAAACACGTGCAAGAGGCAGGCTGCATCATTGCTAAGCCATTTTGATCATTTTTAGATTTTTAGATTGTGATTTTAGACAAGTTTGAGCAATTTTAATGCGGCATTTCGGCTGCTGTTTTTGGCTGAGTCTGGAGTGAGATTTTCCCCTCTTTTCTTCTCATGTTTCTAATTTGGCTGAAGCAAATGAAGGCAAAAAATGCTCAAAAGACAAAGCCCATTTTTGTGAAAACACTGTTTTACCTTCTGATTTTTTAAGGCAAGCTATTGAAAGAGTGACTCCTTTCATTATTGGACTCACCAAACCACTTAGAAAGTTTTCAAAGTTCCAACTGAGTGCAGCTAAATTCTTCCGTGGATCTCTGCCTCCATCTTGTGGGCAAAAAAAGAAACTTCTCCAGGGCAGACAACACTGCAATTTCCTCCCTCTTTTCTGCTGATATTTTCAATTCTGGTGGAGTAAAGCCAGTCAAAAAATATGCAAAAGGAGGGCCCCATCATTTCTAAGTCATTTTGATCATTTTTAGATTTTTAAATGTCATTTTAGACAAGTTGGAGGCATTTTAATGCAGTATTTCTGCTGCTTTTTAACCCTGGCTGAAGTGCAATTTTCTCCTCTTTTCTTTAATTTTGCTGAAATAAAGCCAGGAAAAACACGTGCAAAAGGCAGGCCGCATCATTGCTAAGCCAGTTTGATCATTTTTAGATTTTTAGATTGTGATTTTAGACAAGTTTGAGTAATTTTAATGCGGCATTTCGGCTGCTGTTTTTGGCTGAGTCTGGAGTGAGATTTTCCCTTCTTTTCTTGTCATGTTTCTAATTTGGCTGAAGCAAATGAAGGAAAAAAATGCTCAAAAGACAAAGCCCATTTTTGTGAAGGAATTGTGTTTATTTTCAGATTTTTACACTTTATTTCAGAGCAGTTGGAGACATTTTAATGCTGTCATTCTGCCTTTTAGGCGAATGTGCAGTACCTCATTTTGTCCACAGCACGGCGCAGTGATGCGGTCCCGGTAATGGGTGGGGGGGGGGAGACCTGTGTTTCAGGTTCAAAATAACTGTCTCTCGCTGAGAAACAGCCAAAATGCGGATTTCTGTGATAACACTGTTTTACCTTCTGATTTTTTAAGGCAAGCTATGGAAAACGTCAGAAAATTGAAGGAGAGAGTCTATATAGTTGATTTGAGTGACTAATTTCATTATTGGACTCACCAAACCACTTACCTGTGTTTCAGGTTGAAAATTACTGTTTCTGGCTGAGATAAAAGCGGATTTTTGTGAAAACACTGTTTTACCTTCTGATTTTTTAAGGCAAGCTATTGAAAACGTCAGAAAATTGAAGGAGGGAGTCTATATAGTTGATTTGAGTGACTCATTTCATTATTGGACTCAGCAAACCACTTACCTGTGTTTCAGGTTGAAAATGACTGTTTCTGGCTGAGATAAAAGCGGATTTTTGTGAAAACATTGTTTTACCTTCTGATTTTTTAAGACAAGCTATTGAAAACGTCAGAAAATTGAAGGAAGGAGTCTATATAGTCTATTTGAGTGACTCCTTTCATTATTTGACTCAGCAAACCACTTACCTGTGCTTCAGGTTGAAAATGACTGTTTCTGGCCGAGATACAGCTAAAAGCGGATTTTTGTGAAAACACTGTTTTACCTTCTGATTTTTTAAGGCAAGCTATTGAAAACGTCAGAAAATTGAAGGAGGGAGTCTATATAGTTGATTTGAGTGACTCATTTCATTATTGGACTCACCAAACAACTTACCTGTGTTTCAGGTTGAAAATGACTGTTTCTGGCTACAGCTAAAAGCGGATTTTTGTGAAAACACTGTTTTACCTTCTGATTTTTTAAGACAAGCTATTGAAAGAGTGACTCCTTTCATTAATGGATTCACCAAAACACTTAGAAAGTTTTCAAAGTTCCAACTGAGTGCAGCTAAATTCATCCGTGGAGCTCTGCCTCCATCTTGTGGGCAAAAAAAGAAACTTCTCCAGGGCAGACAACACTGCAATTTCCCCCCTCTTTTCTGCTGATATTTTCAATTCTGGTGGAGTAAAGCCAGTCAAAAAATATGCAAAAGGAGGGCCCCATAATTTCTAAGTCATTTTGATCATTTTTAGATTTTTAAATGTCATTTTAGACAAGTTGGAGGCATTTTAATGCAGTATTTCTGCTGCTTTTTAACCCTGGCTGAAGTGCAATTTTCTCCTCTTTTCTTTCATTTTGCTGAAGTAAAGCCAGGAAAAACACGTGCAAAAGGCAGGCTGCATCATTGCTAAGCCATTTTGATCATTTTTAGATTTTTAGATTGTGATTTTAGACAAGTTTGAGCAATTTTAATGCGGCATTTCGGCTGCTGTTTTTGGCTGAGTCTGGAGTGAGATTTTCCCCTCTTTTCTTCTCATGTTTCTAATTTGGCTGAAGCAAATGAAGGCAAAAAATGCTCAAAAGACAAAGCCCATTTTTGTGAAAACACTGTTTTACCTTCTGATTTTTTAAGACAAGCTATTGAAAACGTCAGAAAATTGAAGGAGGGAGTCTATATAGTTGATTTGAGTGACTCATTTCATTATTGGACTCACCAAACAACTTACCTGTGTTTCAGGTTGAAAATGACTGTTTCTGGCTACAGCTAAAAGCGGATTTTTGTGAAAACACTGTTTTACCTTCTGATTTTTTAAGACAAGCTATTGAAAGAGTGACTCCTTTCATTAATGGATTCACCAAAACACTTAGAAAGTTTTCAAAGTTCCAACTGAGTGCAGCTAAATTCATCCGTGGAGCTCTGCCTCCATCTTGTGGGCAAAAAAATAAACTTCTCCAGGGCAGACAACACTGCAATTTCCCCCCTCTTTTCTGCTGATATTTTCAATTCTGGTGGAATAAAGCCAGTCAAAAAATATGCAAAAGGAGGGCCCCATAATTTCTAAGTCATTTTGATCATTTTCAGATTTTTAAATGTCATTTTAGACAAGTTGGGGGCCTTTTAATGCAGTATTTCTGCTGCTTTTTAACCCTGGCTGAAGTGCAATTTTCTACTCTTTTCTTTCATTTTGCTGAAGTAAAGCCAGGAAAAACACGTGCAAAAGGCAGGCTGCATCATTGCTAAGCCATTTTGATCATTTTTAGATTTTTAGATTGTGATTTTAGACAAGTTTGAGCAATTTTAATGCGGCACTTCGGCTGCTGTTTTTGGCTGAGTCTGGAGTGAGATTTTCCCCTCTTTTCTTCTCATGTTTCTAATTTGGCTGAAGCAAATGAAGGCAAAAGATGCTCAAAAGACAAAGTCCATTTTTGTGAAGGAATTGTGTTTATTTTCAGATTTTTACACTTTATTTGAGAGCAGTTGGAGACATTTTAATGCTGTCATTCTGCCTTTTAGGCGAATGTGCAGTACCTCATTTTGTCCACAGCACGGCGCAGTGATGCACTCCCGGTAATGGGTGGGGGGGGGGGGGGGGGGGGGGGGGGACCTGTGTTTCAGGTTCAAAATAACTGTTTCTTGCTGAGAAACAGCCAAAAAGCGGATTTCTGTGATAACACTGTTTTACCTTCTGATTTTTTAAGGCAAGCTATGGAAAACGTCAGAAAATTGAAGGAGAGAGTCTATATAGTTGATTTGAGTGACTAATTTCATTATTGGACTCACCAAACCACTTACCTGTGCTTCAGGTTGAAAATGACTGTTTCTGGCTGAGATAAAAGCGGATTTTTGAAAAGAAAGTTTTCAAAGTTCCAACTGAGTGCAGCTAAATTCATCTGTGGAGCTCTGCCTCCATCTTGTGGGCAAAAAAAGAAACTTCTCCAGGGCAGACAACACTGCAATTTCCCCCCTCTTTTCTGCTGATATTTTCAATTCTGGTGGAGTAAAGCCAGTCAAAAAATATGCAAAAGGAGGGCCCCATCATTTCTAAGTCATTTTGATCATTTTTAGATTTTTAAATGTCATTTTAGACAAGTTGGAGGCATTTTAATGCAGTATTTCTGCTGCTTTTTAACCCTGGCTGAAGTGCAATTTTCTCCTCTTTTCTTTCATTTTGCTGAAGTAAAGCCAGGAAAAACACGTGCAAAAGGCAGGCTGCATCATTGCTAAGCCATTTTGATCATTTTTAGATTTTTAGATTGTGATTTTAGACAAGTTTGAGCAATTTTAATGCGGCATTTCGGCTGCTGTTTTTGGCTGAGTCTGGAGTGAGATTTTCCCCTCTTTTCTTCTCATGTTTCTAATTTGGCTGAAGCAAATGAAGGCAAAAAATGCTCAAAAGACAAAGCCCATTTTTGTGAAAACACTGTTTTACCTTCTGATTTTTTAAGGCAAGCTATTGAAAGAGTGACTCCTTTCATTATTGGACTCACCAAACCACTTAGAAAGTTTTCAAAGTTCCAACTGAGTGCAGCTAAATTCATCCGTGGATCTCTGCCTCCATCTTGTGGGCAAAAAAGAAACTTCTCCAGGGCAGACAACACTGCAATTTCCCCCCTCTTTTCTGCTGATATTTTCAATTCTGGTGGAGTAAAGCCAGTCAAAAAATATGCAAAAGGAGGGCCCCATCATTTCTAAGTCATTTTGATCATTTTTAGATTTTTAAATGTCATTTTAGACAAGTTGGAGGCATTTTAATGCAGTATTTCTGCTGCTTTTTAACCCTGGCTGAAGTGCAATTTTCTCCTCTTTTCTTTCATTTTGCTGAAGTAAAGCCAGGAAAAACACGTGCAAAAGGCAGGCTGCATCATTGCTAAGCCATTTTGATCATTTTTAGATTTTTAGATTGTGATTTTAGACAAGTTTGAGCAATTTTAATGCGGCATTTCGGCTGCTGTTTTTGGCTGAGTCTGGAGTGAGATTTTCCCCTCTTTTCTTCTCATGTTTCTAATTTGGCTGAAGCAAATGAAGGCAAAAAATGCTCAAAAGACAAAGCCCATTTTTGTGAAAACACTGTTTTACCTTCTGATTTTTTAAGGCAAGCTATTGAAAGAGTGACTCCTTTCATTATTGGACTCACCAAACCACTTAGAAAGTTTTCAAAGTTCCAACTGAGTGCAGCTAAATTCATCCGTGGATCTCTGCCTCCATCTTGTGGGCAAAAAAAGAAACTTCTCCAGGGCAGACAACACTGCAATTTCCTCCCTCTTTTCTGCTGATATTTTCAATTCTGGTGGAGTAAAGCCAGTCAAAAAATATGCAAAAGGAGGGCCCCATCATTTCTAAGTCATTTTGATCATTTTTAGATTTTTAAATGTCATTTTAGACAAGTTGGAGGCATTTTAATGCAGTATTTCTGCTGCTTTTTAACCCTGGCTGAAGTGCAATTTTCTCCTCTTTTCTTTAATTTTGCTGAAATAAAGCCAGGAAAAACACGTGCAAAAGGCAGGCCGCATCATTGCTAAGCCAGTTTGATCATTTTTAGATTTTTAGATTGTGATTTTAGACAAGTTTGAGTAATTTTAATGCGGCATTTCGGCTGCTGTTTTTGGCTGAGTCTGGAGTGAGATTTTCCCTTCTTTTCTTGTCATGTTTCTAATTTGGCTGAAGCAAATGAAGGAAAAAAATGCTCAAAAGACAAAGCCCATTTTTGTGAAGGAATTGTGTTTATTTTCAGATTTTTACACTTTATTTCAGAGCAGTTGGAGACATTTTAATGCTGTCATTCTGCCTTTTAGGCGAATGTGCAGTACCTCATTTTGTCCACAGCACGGCGCAGTGATGCGGTCCCGGTAATGGGTGGGGGGGGGGGGGAGACCTGTGTTTCAAGGTTCAAAATAACTGTCTCTCGCTGAGAAACAGCCAAAAAGCGGATTTCTGTGATAACACTGTTTTACCTTCTGATTTTTTAAGGCAAGCTATGGAAAACGTCAGAAAATTGAAGGAGAGAGTCTATATAGTTGATTTGAGTGACTAATTTCATTATTGGACTCACCAAACCACTGACCTGTGTTTCAGGTTGAAATTTACTGTTTCTGGCTGAGATAAAAGCGGATTTTTGTGAAAACACTGTTTTACCTTCTGATTTTTTAAGGCAAGCTATTGAAAACGTCAGAAAATTGAAGGAGGGAGTCTATATAGTTGATTTGAGTGACTCATTTCATTATTGGACTCAGCAAACCACTTACCTGTGTTTCAGGTTGAAAATGACTGTTTCTGGCTGAGATAAAAGCGGATTTTTGTGAAAACATTGTTTTACCTTCTGATTTTTTAAGACAAGCTATTGAAAACGTCAGAAAATTGAAGGAAGGAGTCTAAATAGTCTATTTGAGTGACTCCTTTCATTATTTGACTCAGCAAACCACTTACCTGTGCTTCAGGTTGAAAATGACTGTTTCTGGCTGAGATACAGCTAAAAGCGGATTTTTGTGAAAACACTGTTTTACCTTCTGATTTTTCAAGGCAAGCTATTTAAAACGTCAGAAAATTGGAGAAAGGAGTCTATGTAGTTGATTTGAGAGACTCATTTCATTATTTGACTCACCAAACCACTTACAGTGTTTCAGGTACAAAATGACTGTTTCTCGCTGAGAAAATGCCAAAAAGCGGATTTCTGTCATAACATTGATTTACCTTCTGATTTTTTAAGGCAAGCTATTGAAAACGTCAGAAAATTGGAGAAAGGAGTCTATGTACTTGATTTGAGAGACTCATTTCATTATTGGACTCACCAAACCACTTACAGTGTTTCAGGTACAAAATGACTGTTTCTCGCTGAGAAAATGCCAAAAAGCGGATTTCTGTAATAACATTGTTTTACCTTCTGAATTTTTAAGGCAAGCTATTGAAAACGTCAGAAAATTGGAGAAAGGAGTCTATGTAGTTGATTCGAGAGACTCATTTCATTATTGGACTCACCAAACCACTTACAGTGTTTCAGGTACAAAATGACCGTTTCTCGCTGAGAAAATGCCAAAAAGCGGATTTCTGTCATAACATTGATTTACCTTCTGATTTTTTAAGGCAAGCTATTGAAAACGTCAGAAAATTGGAGAAAGGAGTCTATGTAGTTGATTTGAGAGACTCATTTCATTATTGGACTCACCAAACCACTTACAGTGTTTCAGGTACAAAATGACTTTTTCTCGCTGAGAAAATGCCAAAAAGCGGATTTCTGTAATAACATTGTTTTACCTTCTGAATTTTTAAGGCAACCTATTGAAAACGTCAGAAAATTGGAGAAAGGAGTCTATGTAGTTGATTTGAGAGACTCATTTCATTATTGGACTCACCAAACCACTTACAGTGTTTCAGGTACAAAATGACTGTTTCTCGCTGAGAAACTGCCAAAAAGCGGATTTCTGTCATAACATTGATTTACCTTCTGATTTTTTAAGGCAAGCTATTGAAAACGTCAGAAAATTGGAGAAAGGAGTCTTTGTAGTTTGATTTGAGAGACTCATTTCATTATTGGACTCACCAAACCACTTACAGTGTTTCAGGTACAAAATGACTGTTTCTCGCTGAGAAAATGCCAAAAAGCGGATTTCTGTCATAACATTGATTTACCTTCTGATTTTTTAAGGCAAGCTATTGAAAACGTTAGAAAATTGGAGAAAGGTGTCTATGTCGTTGATTTGAGCGACTCATTTCATTATTGGACTCACCAAACCACTTACAGTGTTTCAGGTACAAAATGACTGTTTCTCGCTGAGAAAATGCCAAAAAGCGGATTTCTGTCATAACATTGATTTACCTTCTGATTTTTCAAGGCAAGCTATTGAAAACGTCAGAAAATTGGAGAAAGGAGTCTATGTAGTTGATTTGAGAGACTCATTTCATTATTGGACTCACCAAACCACTTACAGTGTTTCAGGTACAAAATGACCGTTTCTCGCTGAGAAAATGCCAAAAAGCGGATTTCTGTAATAACATTGTTTTACCTTCTGATTTTTTAAGGCAAGCTATTGAAAACGTCAGAAAATTGGAGAAAGGAGTCTATGTAGTTGATTTGAGGGACTCATTTCATTATTGGACTCACCAAACCACTTACAGTGTTTCAGGTTCAAAATGACTGTTTCTCGCTGAGAAAATGCCAAAAAGCGGATTTCTGTCATAACATTGATTTACCTTCTGATTTTTTAAGGCAAGCTATTGAAAACGTCAGAAAATTGGAGAAAGCAGTCTATGTAGTTGATTTGAGAGACTCATTTCATTATTGGACTCACCAAACAACTTACAGTGTTTCAGGTACAAAATGACTTTTTCTCGCTGAGAAAATGCCAAAAAGCGGATTTCTGTAATAACATTGTTTTACCTTCTGAATTTTTAAGGCAACCTATTGAAAACGTCAGAAAATTGGAGAAAGGAGTCTATGTAGTTGATTTGAGAGACTCATTTCATTATTGGACTCACCAAACCACTTACAGTGTTTCAGGTACAAAATGACTGTTTCTCGCTGAGAAACTGCCAAAAAGCGGATTTCTGTCATAACATTGATTTACCTTCTGATTTTTTAAGGCAAGCTATTGAAAACGTCAGAAAATTGGAGAAAGGAGTCTTTGTAGTTTGATTTGAGAGACTCATTTCATTATTGGACTCACCAAACCACTTACAGTGTTTCAGGTACAAAATGACTGTTTCTCGCTGAGAAAATGCCAAAAAGCGGATTTCAGTCATAACATTGATTTACCTTCTGATTTTTTAAGGCAAGCTATTGAAAACGTTAGAAAATTGGAGAAAGGTGTCTATGTCGTTGATTTGAGCGACTCATTTCATTATTGGACTCACCAAACCACTTACAGTGTTTCAGGTACAAAATGACTGTTTCTAGCTGAGAAACTGCCAAAAAGCGGATTTCTGTCATAACATTGATTTACCTTCTGATTTTTCAAGGCAAGCTATTGAAAACGTCAGAAAATTGGAGAAAGGAGTCTATGTAGTTGATTTGAGAGACTCATTTCATTATTGGACTCACCAAACCACTTACAGTGTTTTAGGTACAAAATGACCGTTTCTCGCTGAGAAAATGCCAAAAAGCGGATTTCTGTAATAACATTGTTTTACCTTCTGATTTTTTAAGGCAAGCTATTGAAAACGTCAGAAAATTGGAGAAAGGAGTCTATGTAGTTGATTTGAGGAACTCATTTCATTATTGGACTCACCAAACCACTTACAGTGTTTCAGGTACAAAATGACTGTTTCTCGCTGAGAAAATGCCAAAAAGCGGATTTATGTAATAACATTGTTTTACCTTCTGATTTTTTAAGGCAAGCTATTGAAAACGTCAGAAAATTGGAGAAAGGAGTCTATGTAGTTGATTTGAGAGACTCATTTCATTATTGGACTCACCAAACCACTTACAGTGTTTCAGGTTCAAAATGACTGTTTCTCGCTGAGAAAATGCCAAAAAGCGGATTTCTGTCATAACATTGTTTTACCTTCTGAATTTTTAAGGCAACCTATTGAAAACGTCAGAAAATTGGAGAAAGGAGTCTATGTAGTTGATTTGAGAGACTCATTTCATTATTGGACTCACCAAACCACTTACAGTGTTTCAGGTACAAAATGACTGTTTCTCGCTGAGAAAATGCCAAAAAGCGGATTTCTGTCATAACATTGATTTACCTTCTGATTTTTTCAAGGCAAGCTATTGAAAACGTCAGAAAATTGGAGAAAGGAGTCTATGTAGTTGATTTGAGAGACTCATTTCATTATTGGACTCACCAAACCACTTACAGTGTTTCAGGTACAAAATGACCGTTTCTCGCTGAGAAAATGCCAAAAAGCGGATTTCTGTCATAACATTGTTTTACCTTCTGATTTTTTAAGGCAAGCTATTGAAAACGTCAGAAAATTGGAGAAAGGAGTCTATGTAGTTGATTTGAGGGACTCATTTCATTATTGGACTCACCAAACCACTTACAGTGTTTCAGGTACAAAATGACTGTTTCTCGCTGAGAAAATGCCAAAAAGCGGATTTATGTAATAACATTGTTTTACCTTCAGATTTTTTAAGGCAAGCTATTGAAAACGTCAGAAAATTGGAGAAAGGAGTCTATGTAGTTGATTTGAGAGACTCATTTCATTATTGGACTCACCAAACAACTTACAGTGTTTCAGGTACAAAATGACTGTTTCTCGCTGAGAAACTGCCAAAAAGCGGATTTCTGTCATAACATTGATTTACCTTCTGATTTTTTAAGGCAAGCTATTGAAAACGTCAGAAAATTAGAGAAAGGAGTCTATGTAGTTGATTTGAGAGACTCATTTCATTATTGGACTCACCAAACCACTTACAGTGTTTCAGGTTCAAAATGACTGTTTCTCGCTGAGAAAATGCCAAAAAGCGGATTTCTGTCATTACATTGATTTACCTTCTGATTTTTTAAGGCAAGCTATTGAAAACGTCAGAAAATTGGAGAAAGCAGTCTATGTAGTTGATTTGAGAGACTCATTTCATTATTGGACTCACCAAACAACTTACAGTGTTTCAGGTACAAAATGACTGTTTCTCGCTGAGAAACTGCCAAAAAGCGGATTTCTGTCATAACATTGATTTACCTTCTGATTTTTTAAGGCAAGCTATTGAAAACGTCAGAAAATTGGAGAAAGGAGTCTATGTAGTTGATTTGAGAGACTCATTTCATTATTGGACTCACCAAACCACTTACAGTGTTTCAGGTACAAAATGACTGTTTCTCGCTGAGAAAATGCCAAAAAGCGGATTTCTGTCATAACATTGATTTACCTTCTGATTTTTTAAGGCAAGCTATTGAAAACGTCAGAAAATTGGAGAAAGCAGTCTATGTAGTTGATTTGAGAGACTCATTTCATTATTGGACTCACCAAACCACCTACAGTGTTTCAGGTACAAAATGACTGTTTCTCGCTGAGAAAATGCCAAAAAGCGGATTTCTGTCATAACATTGATTTACCTTCTGATTTTTTAAGGCAAGCTATTGAAAACGTCAGAAAATTGGAGAAAGGAGTCTATGTAGTTGATTTGAGAGACTCATTTCATTATTGGACTCACCAAACCACTTACAGTGTTTCAGGTACAAAATGACTGTTTCTCGCTGAGAAAATGCCAAAAAGCGGATTTCTGTCATAACATTGATTTACCTTCTGATTTTTTAAGGCAAGCTATTGAAAACGTTAGAAAATTGGAGAAAGGAGTCTATGTAGTTGATTTGAGAGACTCATTTCATTATTGGACTCACCAAACCACTTACCTGTGTTTCAGGTTGAAAATGACTGTTTCTGGCTGAGATAAAAGCGGATTTTTGTGAAAACACTGTTTTACCTTCTGATTTTTTAAGGCAAGCTATGGAAAACGTCAGAAAATTGAAGGAGAGAGTCTATATAGTTGATTTGAGTGACTAATTTCATTATTGGACTCACCAAACCACTTACCTTTTCTCTCTTTTGTCCATGTTGCAGCATCCTTTGCCGGACACCGGAACCTGCAGGTGGTCGTGGGTGGCTTGTAGCTTGCATTACGGAGCACAAGTCTTTCCCCGACCCTGCACCCCAACCTGGGACTTGCTGATTGGGCCGGAGCTTCGGGAGCTGCGTGCTGGCCTGCGGTCCCCACCCCCGGTCATCCCGTTGCTGCTTCCACCTGCCTGCGGTCCCCACCCCTGGTCATCCCGTGGCTGCTTCCACCTGCCTGCTGTGCTGTTGCCGTCCCTGACCCACCAGTCTGGCCCTCGGCAGGAGGGTCCCCCCTTATGAGCCTGGTCCTGCTCAAGGTTTCTTCCCTCCTAAAGGGGAGTTTTTCCTTGCCACTGTTTGGCTTAAGGTTTTTCTCCCACTAGGGGAGTTTTTACCTGCCATTGTTTATGTAATAACTGCTCGGGGGTCATGTTCTGGGTGTGGGTCTCTGTAAAGCGTCTAGAGACAACTCTGTTGTATTAGACGCTATATAAATAAAATTGAATTGAATTGAATTGAATTACCTGTGTTTCAGGTTGAAAATGACTGTTTCTGGCTGAGATAAAAGCGGATTTTTGTGAAAACACTGTTTTACCTTCTAATTTTTTAAGGCAAGCTATTGAAAACGTCAGAAAATTGAAGGAGGGAGTCTATATAGTTGATTTGAGTGACTCATTTCATTATTGGACTCACCAAACAACTTACCTGTGTTTCAGGTTGAAAATGACTGTTTCTGGCTGAGATACAGCTAAAAGCGGATTTTTGTGAAAACACTGTTTTACCTTCTGATTTTTTAAGACAAGCTATTGAAAACGTCAGAAAATTGAAGGAGGGAGTCTATATAGTTGATTTGAGTGAATCATTTCATTATTGGACTCACCAAACAACTTACCTGTGTCTCAGGTTGAAAATGACTGTTTCTGGCTGAGCTACAGCTAAAAGCGGATTTTTGTGAAAACACTGTTTTACCTTCTGATTTTTTAAGACAAGCTATTGAAAGAGGGACTCCTTTCATTAATGGATTCACCAAAACACTTAGAAAGTTTTCAAAGTTCCAACTGAGTGCAGCTAAATTCATCCGTGGAGCTCTGCCTCCATCTTGTGGGCAAAAAAATAAACTTCTCCAGGGCAGACAACACTGCAATTTCCCCCCTCTTTTCTGCTGATATTTTCAATTCTGGTGGAATAAAGCCAGTCAAAAAATATGCAAAAGGAGGGCCCCATAATTTCTAAGTCATTTTGATCATTTTTAGATTTTTAAATGTCATTTTAGACAAGTTGGGGGCCTTTTAATGCAGTATTTCTGCTGCTTTTTAACCCTGGCTGAAGTGCAATTTTCTCCTCTTTTCTTTCATTTTGCCGAAGTAAAGCCAGGAAAAACACGTGCAAAAGGAAGGCTGCATCATTGCTAAGCCATTTTGATCATTTTTAGATTTTTAGATTGTGATTTTAGACAAGTTTGAGCAATTTTAATGCGGCACTTCGGCTGCTGTTTTTGGCTGAGTCTGGAGTGAGATTTTCCCCTCTTTTCTTCTCATGTTTCTAATTTGGCTGAAGCAAATGAAGGCAAAAGATGCTCAAAAGACAAAGTCCATTTTTGTGAAGGAATTGTGTTCATTTTCAGATTTTTACACTTTATTTGAGAGCAGTTGGAGACATTTTAATGCTGTCATTCTGCCTTTTAGGCGAATGTGCAGTACCTCATTTTGTCCACAGCACGGCGCAGTGATGCACTCCTGGTAATGGGTGTGGGGGGGGGGGGGGGAGACCTGTGTTTCAGGTTCAAAATAACTGTTTCTTGCTGAGAAACAGCCAAAAAGCGTATTTCTGTGATAACACTGTTTTACCTTCTTATTTTTTAAGGCAAGCTATGGAAAACGTCAGAAAATTGAAGGAGAGAGTCTATATAGTTGATTTGAGTGACTAATTTCATTATTGGACTCACCAAACCACTTACCTGTGCTTCAGGTTGAAAATGACTGTTTCTGGCTGAGATAAAAGCGGATTTTTGAAAAGAAAGTTTTCAATGTTCCAACTGAGTGCAGCTAAATTCATCTGTGGAGCTCTGCCTCCATCTTGTGGGCAAAAAAAGAAACTTCTCCAGGGCAGACAACACTGCAATTTCCCCCCTCTTTTCTGCTGATATTTTCAATTCTGGTGGAGTAAAGCCAGTCAAAAAATATGCAAAAGGAGGGCCCCATCATTTCTAAGTCATTTTGATCATTTTTAGATTTTTAAATGTCATTTTAGACAAGTTGGAGGCATTTTAATGCAGTATTTCTGCTGCTTTTTAACCCTGGCTGAAGTGCAATTTTCTCCTCTTTTCTTTCATTTTGCTGAAGTAAAGTCAGGAAAAACACGTGCAAAAGGCAGGCTGCATCATTGCTATGCCATTTTGATCATTTTTAGATTTTTAGATTGTGATTTTAGACAAGTTTGAGCAATTTTAATGCGGCATTTCGGCTGCTGTTTTTGGCTGAGTCTGGAGTGAGATTTTCCCCTCTTTTCTTCTCATGTTTCTAATTTGGCTGAAGCAAATGAAGGCAAAAAATGCTCAAAAGACAAAGCGGATTTTTGTGAAGGAATTGTGTTTATTTTCAGATTTTTACACTTTATTTCAGAGCAGTTGGAGACATTTTAATGCTGTCATTCTGCCTTTTAGGCGAATGTGCAGTACATCATTTGGTCCACAGCACGGCGCAGTGATGCGGTCCCGGTAATGGGTGGGGGGGGGGGGAGACCTGTGTTTCAGGTTCAAAATAACTGTCTCTCGCTGAGAAAATGCCAAAAAGCGGATTTATGTAATAACATTGTTTTACCTTCTGATTTTTTAAGGCAAGCTATGGAAAACGTCAGAAAATTGAAGGAGAGAGTCTATATAGTTGATTTGAGTGACTAATTTCATTATTGGACTCACCAAACCACTTACCTGTGCTTCAGGTTGAAAATGACTGTTTCTGGCTGAGATAAAAGCGGATTTTTGAAAAGAAAGTTTTCAATGTTCCAACTGAGTGCAGCTAAATTCATCTGTGGAGCTCTGCCTCCATCTTGTGGGCAAAAAAAGAAACTTCTCCAGGGCAGACAACACTGCAATTTCCCCCCTCTTTTCTGCTGATATTTTCAATTCTGGTGGAGTAAAGCCAGTCAAAAAATATGCAAAAGGAGGGCCCCATCATTTCTAAGTCATTTTGATCATTTTTAGATTTTTAAATGTCATTTTAGACAAGTTGGAGGCATTTTAATGCAGTATTTCTGCTGCTTTTTAACCCTGGCTGAAGTGCAATTTTCTCCTCTTTTCTTTCATTTTGCTGAAGTAAAGTCAGGAAAAACACGTGCAAAAGGCAGGCTGCATCATTGCTATGCCATTTTGATCATTTTTAGATTTTTAGATTGTGATTTTAGACAAGTTTGAGCAATTTTAATGCGGCATTTCGGCTGCTGTTTTTGGCTGAGTCTGGAGTGAGATTTTCCCCTCTTTTCTTCTCATGTTTCTAATTTGGCTGAAGCAAATGAAGGCAAAAAATGCTCAAAAGACAAAGCGGATTTTTGTGAAGGAATTGTGTTTATTTTCAGATTTTTACACTTTATTTCAGAGCAGTTGGAGACATTTTAATGCTGTCATTCTGCCTTTTAGGCGAATGTGCAGTACATCATTTGGTCCACAGCACGGCGCAGTGATGCGGTCCCGGTAATGGGTGGGGGGGGGGGAGACCTGTGTTTCAGGTTCAAAATAACTGTCTCTCGCTGAGAAACAGCCAAAAAGCGGATTTCTGTGATAACACTGTTTTACCTTCTGATTTTTTAAGGCAAGCTATGGAAAACGTCAGAAAATTGAAGGAGAGAGTCTATATAGTTGATTTGAGTGACTAATTTCATTATTGGACTCACCAAACCACTTACCTGTGTTTCAGGTTGAAAATTACTGTTTCTGGCTGAGATAAAAGCGGATTTTTGTGAAAACACTGTTTTACCTTCTGATTTTTTAAGGCAAGCTATTGAAAACGTCAGAAAATTGAAGGAGGGAGTCTATATAGTTGATTTGAGTGACTCATTTCATTATTGGACTCAGCAAACCACTTACCTGTGTTTCAGGTTGAAAATGACTGTTTCTGGCTGAGATAAAAGCGGATTTTTGTGAAAACATTGTTTTACCTTCTGATTTTTTAAGACAAGCTATTGAAAACGTTAGAAAATTGAAGGAGGGAGTCTATATAGTTGATTTGAGTGACTCATTTCATTATTGGACTCACCAAACAACTTACCTGTGTTTCAGGTTGAAAATGACTGTTTCTGGCTGAGATACAGCTAAAAGCGGATTTTTGTGAAAACACTGTTTTACCTTCTGATTTTTTAAGACAAGCTATTGAAAACGTCAGAAAATTGAAGGAGGGAGTCTATATAGTTGATTTGAGTGACTCATTTCATTATTGGACTCACCAAACCACTTACTTACTTTCAGGTACAAAATGACTGTTTCTCGCTGAGAAACTGCCAAAAAGCGGATTTCTGTCATAACATTGATTTACCTTCTGATTTTTTAAGGCAAGCTATTGAAAACGTCAGAAAAATGGAGAAAGGAGTCTATGTAGTTGATTTGAGAGACTCATTTCATTATTGGACTCACCAAACCACTTACAGTGTTTCAGGTACAAAATGACTGTTTCTCGCTGAGAAAATGCCAAAAAGCGGATTTCTGTAATAACATTGATTTACCTTCTGATTTTTTAAGGCAAGCTATTGAAAACGTCAGAAAATTGGAGAAAGGAGTCTATGTAGTTGATTTGAGGGACTCGTTTCATTATTGGACTCACCAAACCGCTTACAGTGTTTCAGGTACAAAATGACTGTTTCTCGCTGAGAAAATGCCAAAAAGCGGATTTCTGTCATAACATTGATTTACCTTCTGAATTTTTTAAGGCAAGCTATTGAAAACGTCAGAAAATTGGAGAAAGGAGTCTATGTAGTTGATTTGAGGGACTCGTTTCATTATTGGACTCACCAAACCGCTTTCAGTGTTTCAGGTACAAAATGACTGTTTTTCGCTGAGAAAATGCCAAAAAGCGGATTTCGGTAATAACATTGTTTTACCTTCTGATTTTTTAAGGCAAGCTATTGAAAACGTTAGAAAATTGGAGAAAGGAGTCTATGTAGTTTATTTGAGAGACTCATTTCATTATTGGACTCACCAAACCACTTACAGTGTTTCAGGTACAAAATGACTGTTTCTCGCTGAGAAACTGCCAAAAAGCGGATTTCTGTCATAACATTGATTTACCTTCTGATTTTTCAAGGCAAGCTATTGAAAACGTCAGAAAATTGGAGAAAGGAGTCTATGTAGTTGATTTGAGAGACTCATTTCATTATTTGACTCACCAAACCACTTACAGTGTTTCAGGTACAAAATGACTGTTTCTCGCTGAGAAAATGCCAAAAAGCGGATTTCTGTCATAACATTGATTTACCTTCTGATTTTTCAAGGCAAGCTATTGAAAACGTCAGAAAATTGGAGAAAGGAGTCTATGTAGTTGATTTGAGAGACTCATTTCGTTATTTGACTCACCAAACCACTTACAGTGTTTCAGGTACAAAATGACTGTTTCTCGCTGAGAAAATGCCAAAAAGCGGATTTCTGTCATAACATTGATTTACCTTCTGATTTTTCAAGGCAAGCTATTGAAAACGTCAGAAAATTGGAGAAAGGAGTCTATGTCGTTGATTTGAGAGACTCATTTCATTATTGGACTCACCAAACCACTTACAGTGTTTCAGGTACAAAATGACTGTCTCTCGCTGAGAAACTGCCAAAAAGCGGATTTCTGTCATAACATTGATTTACCTTCTGATTTTTTAAGGCAAGCTATTGAAAACGTCAGAAAATTGGAGAAAGGAGTCTATGTAGTTGATTTGAGGGACTCATTTCATTATTGGACTCACCAAACCACTTACAGTGTTTCAGGTACAAAATGACTGTTTCTCGCTGAGAAAATGCCAAAAAGCGGATTTCTGTAATAACATTGTTTTACCTTCTGATTTTTTAAGGCAAGCTATTGAAAACGTCAGAAAATTGGAGAAAGGAGTCTATGTAGTTGATTTGAGAGCCTCATTTCATTATTGGACTCACCAAACCACTTACAGTGTTTCAGGTACAAAATGACTGTTTCTCGCTGAGAAACTGCCAAAAAGCGGATTTCTGTCATAACATTGATTTACCTTCTGATTTTTCAAGGCAAGCTATTTAAAACGTCAGAAAATTGGAGAAAGGAGTCTATGTAGTTGATTTGAGAGACTCATTTCATTATTGGACTCACCAAACCACTTACAGTGTTTCAGGTACAAAATGACTGTTTCTCGCTGAGAAACTGCCAAAAAGCGGATTTCTGTCATAACATTGATTTACCTTCTGATTTTTTAAGGCAAGCTATTGAAAACGTCAGAAAATTGGAGAAAGGAGTCTATGTAGTTGATTTGAGAGACTCATTTCATTATTGGACTCACCAAACCACTTACAGTGTTTCAGGTACAAAATGACTGTTTCTCGCTGAGAAACTGCCAGAAAGCGGATTTTTGTCATAACATTGATTTACCTTCTGATTTTTTAAGGCAAGCTATTGAAAACGTTAGAAAATCGGAGAAAGGAGTCTATGTAGTTGATTTGAGAGACTCATTTCATTATTGGACTCACCAAACCACTTACAGTGTTTCAGGTACAAAATGACTGTTTCTCGCTGAGAAAATGCCAAAAAGCGGATTTCTGTAATAACATTGTTTTACCTTCTGATTTTTTAAGGCAAGCTATTGAAAACGTCAGAAAATTGGAGAAAGGAGTCTATGTAGTTGATTTGAGGGACTCATTTCATTATTGGACTCACCAAACCACTTACAGTGTTTCAGGTACAAAATGACTGTTTCTCGCTGAGAAAATGCCAAAAAGCGGATTTCTGTCATAACATTGATTTACCTTCTGATTTTTTAAGGCAAGCTATTGAAAACGTCAGAAAATTGGAGAAAGGAGTCTATGTAGTTGATTTGAGAGACTCATTTCATTATTGGACTCACCAAACCACTTACAGTGTTTCAGGTACAAAATGACTGTTTCTCGCTGAGAAACTGCCAGAAAGCGGATTTTTGTCATAACATTGATTTACCTTCTGATTTTTTAAGGCAAGCTATTGAAAACGTCAGAAAATTGGAGAAAGGAGTCTATGTAGTTGATTTGAGGGACTCATTTCATTATTGGACTCACCAAACCACTTACAGTGTTTCAGGTACAAAATGACTGTTTCTCGCTGAGAAACTGCCAAAAAGCGGATTTCTGTCATAACATTGATTTACCTTCTGATTTTTTAAGGCAAGCTATTGAAAACGTTAGAAAATCGGAGAAAGGAGTCTATGTAGTTGATTTGAGGGACTCATTTCATTATTGGACTCACCAAACCACTTACAGTGTTTCAGGTACAAAATGACTGTTTCTCGCTGAGAAAATGCCAAAAAGCGGATTTCTGTAATAACATTGTTTTACCTTGTGATTTTTTAAGGCAAGCTATTGAAAACGTCAGAAAATTGGAGAAAGGAGTCTATGTAGTTGATTTGAGAGCCTCATTTCATTATTGGACTCACCAAACCACTTACAGTGTTTCAGGTACAAAATGACTGTTTCTCGCTGAGAAACTGCCAAAAAGCGGATTTCTGTCATAACATTGATTTACCTTCTGATTTTTTAAGGCAAGCTATTGAAAACGTTAGAAAATCGGAGAAAGGAGTCTATGTAGTTGATTTGAGGGACTCATTTCATTATTGGACTCACCAAACCACTTACAGTGTTTCAGGTACAAAATGACTGTTTCTCGCTGAGAAAATGCCAAAAAGCGGATTTCTGTAATAACTTTGTTTTACCTTCTGATTTTTTAAGGCAAGCTATTGAAAACGTCAGAAAATTGGAGAAAGGAGTCTATGTAGTTGATTTGAGAGCCTCATTTCATTATTGGACTCACCAAACCACTTACAGTGTTTCAGGTACAAAATGACTGTTTCTCGCTGAGAAACTGCCAAAAAGCGGATTTCTGTCATAACATTGATTTACCTTCTGATTTTTTAAGGCAAGCTATTGAAAACGTTAGAAAATTGGAGAAAGGAGTCTATGTAGTTGATTTGAGGGACTCATTTCATTATTGGACTCACCAAACCACTTACAGTGTTTCAGGTACAAAATGATCGTTTCTCGCTGAGAAAATGCCAAAAAGCGGATTTCTGTAATAACATTGTTTTACCTTCAGATTTTTTAAGGCAAGCTATTGAAAACGTCAGAAAATTGGAGAAAGGAGTCTATGTAGTTGATTTGAGGGACTCATTTCATTATTGGACTCACCAAACCACTTACAGTGTTTCAGGTACAAAATGACTGTTTCTCGCTGAGAAAATGCCAAAAAGCGGATTTCTGTAATAACATTGTTTTACCTTCTGATTTTTTAAGGCAAGCTATTGAAAACGTCAGAAAATTGGAGAAAGGAGTCTATGTAGTTGATTTGAGAGACTCATTTCATTATTGGACTCACCAAACCACTTACAGTGTTTCAGGTACAAAATGACTGTTTCTCGCTGAGAAACTGCCAAAAAGCGGATTTCTGTCATAACATTGATTTACCTTCTGATTTTTTAAGGCAAGCTATTGAAAACGTTAGAAAATCGGAGAAAGGAGTCTATGTAGTTGATTTGAGGGACTCATTTCATTATTGGACTCACCAAACCACTTACAGTGTTTCAGGTACAAAATGACTGTTTCTCGCTGAGAAAATGCCAAAAAGCGGATTTCTGTAATAACTTTGTTTTACCTTCTGATTTTTTAAGGCAAGCTATTGAAAACGTCAGACAATTGGAGAAAGGAGTCTATGTAGTTGATTTGAGAGCCTCATTTCATTATTGGACTCACCAAACCACTTACAGTGTTTCAGGTACAAAATGACTGTTTCTCGCTGAGAAACTGCCAAAAAGCGGATTTCTGTCATAACATTGATTTACCTTCTGATTTTTCAAGGCAAGCTATTTAAAAAATCAGAAAATTGGAGAAAGGAGTCTATGTAGTTGATTTGAGAGACTCATTTCATTATTGGACTCACCAAACCACTTACAGTGTTTCAGGTACAAAATGACTGTTTCTCGCTGAGAAACTGCCAAAAAGCGGATTTCTGTCATAACATTGATTTACCTTCTGATTTTTTAAGGCAAGCTATTGAAAACGTCAGAAAATTGGAGAAAGGAGTCTATGTAGTTGATTTGAGAGACTCATTTCATTATTGGACTCACCAAACCACTTACAGTGTTTCAGGTACAAAATGACTGTTTCTCGCTGAGAAACTGCCAAAAAGCGGATTTCAGTAATAACATTTTTTTACCTTCTGATTTTTTAAGGCAAGCTATTGAAAACGTCAGAAAATTGGAGAAAGGAGTCTATGTAGTTGATTTGAGGGACTCATTTCATTATTGGACTCACCAAACCACTTACAGTGTTTCAGGTACAAAATGACTGTTTCTCGCTGAGAAAATGCCAAAAAGCGGATTTCTGTCATAACATTGATTTACCTTCTGATTTTTTAAGGCAAGCTATTGAAAACGTTAGAAAATTGGAGAAAGCAGTCTATGTAGTTGATTTGAGGGACTAATTTCATTATTGGACTCACCAAACCACTTACAGTGTTTCAGGTACAAAATGATCGTTTCTCGCTGAGAAAATGCCAAAAAGCGGATTTCTGTAATAACATTGTTTTACCTTCAGATTTTTTAAGGCAAGCTATTGAAAACGTCAGAAAATTGGAGAAAGGAGTCTATGTAGTTGATTTGAGGGACTCATTTCATTATTGGACTCACCAAACCACTTACAGTGTTTCAGGTACAAAATGACTGTTTCTCGCTGAGAAAATGCCAAAAAGCGGATTTCTGTAATAACATTGTTTTACCTTCTGATTTTTTAAGGCAAGCTATTGAAAACGTCAGAAAATTGGAGAAAGGAGTCTATGTAGTTGATTTGAGAGACTCATTTCATTATTGGACTCACCAAACCACTTACAGTGTTTCAGGTACAAAATGACTGTTTCTCGCTGAGAAACTGCCAAAAAGCGGATTTCTGTCATAACATTGATTTACCTTCTGATTT
This sequence comes from Cololabis saira, assembly GCF_033807715.1. NCBI lineage: Eukaryota > Metazoa > Chordata > Actinopteri > Beloniformes > Belonidae > Cololabis > Cololabis saira. The sequence goes on from NW_026906227.1 coordinate 112,201, forward strand.
TTTAAGGCAAGCTATTGAAAACGTTAGAAAATCGGAGAAAGGAGTCTATGTAGTTGATTTGAGGGACTCATTTCATTATTGGACTCACCAAACCACTTACAGTGTTTCAGGTACAAAATGACTGTTTCTCGCTGAGAAAATGCCAAAAAGCGGATTTCTGTAATAACTTTGTTTTACCTTCTGATTTTTTAAGGCAAGCTATTGAAAACGTCAGAAAATTGGAGAAAGGAGTCTATGTAGTTGATTTGAGAGCCTCATTTCATTATTGGACTCACCAAACCACTTACAGTGTTTCAGGTACAAAATGACTGTTTCTCGCTGAGAAACTGCCAAAAAGCGGATTTCTGTCATAACATTGATTTACCTTCTGATTTTTCAAGGCAAGCTATTTAAAACGTCAGAAAATTGGAGAAAGGAGTCTATGTAGTTGATTTGAGAGACTCATTTCATTATTGGACTCACCAAACCACCTACAGTGTTTCAGGTACAAAATGACTGTTTCTCGCTGAGAAACTGCCAAAAAGCGGATTTCTGTCATAACATTGATTTACCTTCTGATTTTTTAAGGCAAGCTATTGAAAACGTCAGAAAATTGGAGAAAGGAGTCTATGTAGTTGATTTGAGAGACTCATTTCATTATTGGACTCACCAAACCACTTACAGTGTTTCAGGTACAAAATGACTGTTTCTCGCTGAGAAACTGCCAGAAAGCGGATTTTTGTCATAACATTGATTTACCTTCTGATTTTTTAAGGCAAGCTATTGAAAACGTTAGAAAATCGGAGAAAGGAGTCTATGTAGTTGATTTGAGAGACTCATTTCATTATTGGACTCACCAAACCACTTACAGTGTTTCAGGTACAAAATGACTGTTTCTCGCTGAGAAAATGCCAAAAAGCGGATTTCTGTAATAACATTGTTTTACCTTCTGATTTTTTAAGGCAAGCTATTGAAAACGTCAGAAAATTGGAGAAAGGAGTCTATGTAGTTGATTTGAGAGACTCATTTCATTATTGGACTCACCAAACCACTTACAGTGTTTCAGGTACAAAATGACTGTTTCTCGCTGAGAAACTGCCAAAAAGCGGATTTCTGTCATAACATTGATTTACCTTCTGATTTTTTAAGGCAAGCTATTGAAAACGTCAGAAAATTGGAGAAAGGAGTCTATGTAGTTGATTTGAGAGACTCATTTCATTATTGGACTCACCAAACCACTTACAGTGTTTCAGGTACAAAATGACTGTTTCTCGCTGAGAAACTGCCAAAAAGCGGATTTCAGTAATAACATTTTTTTACCTTCTGATTTTTTAAGGCAAGCTATTGAAAACGTCAGAAAATTGGAGAAAGGAGTCTATGTAGTTGATTTGAGGGACTCATTTCATTATTGGACTCACCAAACCACTTACAGTGTTTCAGGTACAAAATGACTGTTTCTCGCTGAGAAAATGCCAAAAAGCGGATTTCTGTCATAACATTGATTTACCTTCTGATTTTTTAAGGCAAGCTATTGAAAACGTTAGAAAATTGGAGAAAGCAGTCTATGTAGTTGATTTGAGGGACTAATTTCATTATTGGACTCACCAAACCACTTACAGTGTTTCAGGTACAAAATGATCGTTTCTCGCTGAGAAAATGCCAAAAAGCGGATTTCTGTAATAACATTGTTTTACCTTCAGATTTTTTAAGGCAAGCTATTGAAAACGTCAGAAAATTGGAGAAAGGAGTCTATGTAGTTGATTTGAGGGACTCATTTCATTATTGGACTCACCAAACCACTTACAGTGTTTCAGGTACAAAATGACTGTTTCTCGCTGAGAAAATGCCAAAAAGCGGATTTCTGTAATAACATTGTTTTACCTTCTGATTTTTTAAGGCAAGCTATTGAAAACGTCAGAAAATTGGAGAAAGGAGTCTATGTAGTTGATTTGAGAGACTCATTTCATTATTGGACTCACCAAACCACTTACAGTGTTTCAGGTACAAAATGACTGTTTCTCGCTGAGAAACTGCCAAAAAGCGGATTTCTGTCATAACATTGATTTACCTTCTGATTTTTTAAGGCAAGCTATTGAAAACGTCAGAAAATTGGAGAAAGGAGTCTATGTAGTTGATTTGAGAGACTCATTTCATTATTTGACTCACCAAACCACTTACAGTGTTTCAGGTACAAAATGACTGTTTCTCGCTGAGAAAATGCCAAAAAGCGGATTTCTGTAATAACATTGTTTTACCTTCTGATTTTTTAAGGCAAGCTATTGAAAACGTCAGAAAATTGGAGAAAGGAGTCTATGTAGTTGATTTGAGAGACTCATTTCATTATTGGACTCACCAAACCACTTACAGTGTTTCAGGTACAAAATGACTGTTTCTCGCTGAGAAACTGCCAAAAAGCGGATTTCTGTCATAACATTGATTTACCTTCTGATTTTTTAAGGCAAGCTATTGAAAACGTTAGAAAATCGGAGAAAGGAGTCTATGTAGTTGATTTGAGGGACTCATTTCATTATTGGACTCACCAAACCACTTACAGTGTTTCAGGTACAAAATGACTGTTTCTCGCTGAGAAAATGCCAAAAAGCGGATTTCTGTAATAACTTTGTTTTACCTTCTGATTTTTTAAGGCAAGCTATTGAAAACGTCAGACAATTGGAGAAAGGAGTCTATGTAGTTGATTTGAGAGCCTCATTTCATTATTGGACTCACCAAACCACTTACAGTGTTTCAGGTACAAAATGACTGTTTCTCGCTGAGAAACTGCCAAAAAGCGGATTTCTGTCATAACATTGATTTACCTTCTGATTTTTCAAGGCAAGCTATTTAAAACGTCAGAAAATTGGAGAAAGGAGTCTATGTAGTTGATTTGAGAGACTCATTTCATTATTGGACTCACCAAACCACTTACAGTGTTTCAGGTACAAAATGACTGTTTCTCGCTGAGAAACTGCCAAAAAGCGGATTCCTGTCATAACATTGATTTACCTTCTGATTTTTTAAGGCAAGCTATTGAAAACGTCAGAAAATTGGAGAAAGGAGTCTATGTAGTTGATTTGAGAGACTCATTTCATTATTGGACTCACCAAACCACTTACAGTGTTTCAGGTACAAAATGACTGTTTCTCGCTGAGAAACTGCCAAAAAGCGGATTTCAGTAATAACATTTTTTTACCTTCTGATTTTTTAAGGCAAGCTATTGAAAACGTCAGAAAATTGGAGAAAGGAGTCTATGTAGTTGATTTGAGGGACTAATTTCATTATTGGACTCACCAAACCACTTACAGTGTTTCAGGTACAAAATGATCGTTTCTCGCTGAGAAAATGCCAAAAAGCGGATTTCTGTAATAACATTGTTTTACCTTCAGATTTTTTAAGGCAAGCTATTGAAAACGTCAGAAAATTGGAGAAAGGAGTCTATGTAGTTGATTTGAGGGACTCATTTCATTATTGGACTCACCAAACCACTTACAGTGTTTCAGGTACAAAATGACTGTTTCTCGCTGAGAAAATGCCAAAAAGCGGATTTCTGTAATAACATTGTTTTACCTTCTGATTTTTTAAGGCAAGCTATTGAAAACGTCAGAAAATTGGAGAAAGGAGTCTATGCAGTTGATTTGAGAGACTCATTTCATTATTGGACTCACCAAACCACTTACAGTGTTTCAGGTACAAAATGACTGTTTCTCGCTGAGAAACTGCCAAAAAGCGGATTTCTGTCATAACATTGATTTACCTTCTGATTTTTTAAGGCAAGCTATTGAAAACGTCAGAAAATTGGAGAAAGGAGTCTATGTAGTTGATTTGAGGGACTCATTTCATTATTGGACTCACCAAACCACTTACAGTGTTTCAGGTACAAAATGACTGTTTCTCGCTGAGAAAATGCCAAAAAGCGGATTTCTGTCATAACATTGATTTACCTTCTGATTTTTTAAGGCAAGCTATTGAAAACGTCAGAAAATTGGAGAAAGGAGTCTATGTAGTTGATTTGAGAGACTCATTTCATTATTGGACTCACCAAACCACTTACAGTGTTTCAGGTACAAAATGACTGTTTCTCGCTGAGAAACTGCCAAAAAGCGGATTTCAGTAATAACATTTTTTTACCTTCTGATTTTTTAAGGCAAGCTATTGAAAACGTCAGAAAATTGGAGAAAGGAGTCTATGTAGTTGATTTGAGGGACTCATTTCATTATTGGACTCACCAAACCACTTACAGTGTTTCAGGTACAAAATGACTGTTTCTCGCTGAGAAAATGCCAAAAAGCGGATTTCTGTCATAACATTGATTTACCTTCTGATTTTTTAAGGCAAGCTATTGAAAACGTTAGAAAATTGGAGAAAGCAGTCTATGTAGTTGATTTGAGGGACTAATTTCATTATTGGACTCACCAAACCACTTACAGTGTTTCAGGTACAAAATGATCGTTTCTCGCTGAGAAAATGCCAAAAAGCGGATTTCTGTAATAACATTGTTTTACCTTCAGATTTTTTAAGGCAAGCTATTGAAAACGTCAGAAAATTGGAGAAAGGAGTCTATGTAGTTGATTTGAGGGACTCATTTCATTATTGGACTCACCAAACCACTTACAGTGTTTCAGGTACAAAATGACTGTTTCTCGCTGAGAAAATGCCAAAAAGCGGATTTCTGTAATAACATTGTTTTACCTTCTGATTTTTTAAGGCAAGCTATTGAAAACGTCAGAAAATTGGAGAAAGGAGTCTATGTAGTTGATTTGAGAGACTCATTTCATTATTGGACTCACCAAACCACTTACAGTGTTTCAGGTACAAAATGACTGTTTCTCGCTGAGAAACTGCCAAAAAGCGGATTTCTGTCATAACATTGATTTACCTTCTGATTTTTTAAGGCAAGCTATTGAAAACGTTAGAAAATCGGAGAAAGGAGTCTATGTAGTTGATTTGAGGGACTCATTTCATTATTGGACTCACCAAACCACTTACAGTGTTTCAGGTACAAAATGACTGTTTCTCGCTGAGAAAATGCCAAAAAGCGGATTTCTGTAATAACTTTGTTTTACCTTCTGATTTTTTAAGGCAAGCTATTGAAAACGTCAGAAAATTGGAGAAAGGAGTCTATGTAGTTGATTTGAGAGCCTCATTTCATTATTGGACTCACCAAACCACTTACAGTGTTTCAGGTACAAAATGACTGTTTCTCGCTGAGAAACTGCCAAAAAGCGGATTTCTGTCATAACATTGATTTACCTTCTGATTTTTCAAGGCAAGCTATTTAAAACGTCAGAAAATTGGAGAAAGGAGTCTATGTAGTTGATTTGAGAGACTCATTTCATTATTGGACTCACCAAACCACCTACAGTGTTTCAGGTACAAAATGACTGTTTCTCGCTGAGAAACTGCCAAAAAGCGGATTTCTGTCATAACATTGATTTACCTTCTGATTTTTTAAGGCAAGCTATTGAAAACGTCAGAAAATTGGAGAAAGGAGTCTATGTAGTTGATTTGAGAGACTCATTTCATTATTGGACTCACCAAACCACTTACAGTGTTTCAGGTACAAAATGACTGTTTCTCGCTGAGAAAATGCCAAAAAGCGGATTTCTGTAATAACATTGTTTTACCTTCTGATTTTTTAAGGCAAGCTATTGAAAACGTCAGAAAATTGGAGAAAGGAGTCTATGTAGTTGATTTGAGAGACTCATTTCATTATTGGACTCACCAAACCACTTACAGTGTTTCAGGTACAAAATGACTGTTTCTCGCTGAGAAACTGCCAAAAAGCGGATTTCTGTCATAACATTGATTTACCTTCTGATTTTTTAAGGCAAGCTATTGAAAACGTCAGAAAATTGGAGAAAGGAGTCTATGTAGTTGATTTGAGAGACTCATTTCATTATTGGACTCACCAAACCACTTACAGTGTTTCAGGTACAAAATGACTGTTTCTCGCTGAGAAACTGCCAAAAAGCGGATTTCAGTAATAACATTTTTTTACCTTCTGATTTTTTAAGGCAAGCTATTGAAAACGTCAGAAAATTGGAGAAAGGAGTCTATGTAGTTGATTTGAGGGACTCATTTCATTATTGGACTCACCAAACCACTTACAGTGTTTCAGGTACAAAATGACTGTTTCTCGCTGAGAAAATGCCAAAAAGCGGATTTCTGTCATAACATTGATTTACCTTCTGATTTTTTAAGGCAAGCTATTGAAAACGTTAGAAAATTGGAGAAAGCAGTCTATGTAGTTGATTTGAGGGACTAATTTCATTATTGGACTCACCAAACCACTTACAGTGTTTCAGGTACAAAATGATCGTTTCTCGCTGAGAAAATGCCAAAAAGCGGATTTCTGTAATAACATTGTTTTACCTTCAGATTTTTTAAGGCAAGCTATTGAAAACGTCAGAAAATTGGAGAAAGGAGTCTATGTAGTTGATTTGAGGGACTCATTTCATTATTGGACTCACCAAACCACTTACAGTGTTTCAGGTACAAAATGACTGTTTCTCGCTGAGAAAATGCCAAAAAGCGGATTTCTGTAATAACATTGTTTTACCTTCTGATTTTTTAAGGCAAGCTATTGAAAACGTCAGAAAATTGGAGAAAGGAGTCTATGTAGTTGATTTGAGAGACTCATTTCATTATTGGACTCACCAAACCACTTACAGTGTTTCAGGTACAAAATGACTGTTTCTCGCTGAGAAACTGCCAAAAAGCGGATTTCTGTCATAACATTGATTTACCTTCTGATTTTTTAAGGCAAGCTATTGAAAACGTCAGAAAATTGGAGAAAGGAGTCTATGTAGTTGATTTGAGAGACTCATTTCATTATTTGACTCACCAAACCACTTACAGTGTTTCAGGTACAAAATGACTGTTTCTCGCTGAGAAAATGCCAAAAAGCGGATTTCTGTAATAACATTGTTTTACCTTCTGATTTTTTAAGGCAAGCTATTGAAAACGTCAGAAAATTGGAGAAAGGAGTCTATGTAGTTGATTTGAGAGACTCATTTCATTATTGGACTCACCAAACCACTTACAGTGTTTCAGGTACAAAATGACTGTTTCTCGCTGAGAAACTGCCAAAAAGCGGATTTCTGTCATAACATTGATTTACCTTCTGATTTTTTAAGGCAAGCTATTGAAAACGTTAGAAAATCGGAGAAAGGAGTCTATGTAGTTGATTTGAGGGACTCATTTCATTATTGGACTCACCAAACCACTTACAGTGTTTCAGGTACAAAATGACTGTTTCTCGCTGAGAAAATGCCAAAAAGCGGATTTCTGTAATAACTTTGTTTTACCTTCTGATTTTTTAAGGCAAGCTATTGAAAACGTCAGACAATTGGAGAAAGGAGTCTATGTAGTTGATTTGAGAGCCTCATTTCATTATTGGACTCACCAAACCACTTACAGTGTTTCAGGTACAAAATGACTGTTTCTCGCTGAGAAACTGCCAAAAAGCGGATTTCTGTCATAACATTGATTTACCTTCTGATTTTTCAAGGCAAGCTATTTAAAACGTCAGAAAATTGGAGAAAGGAGTCTATGTAGTTGATTTGAGAGACTCATTTCATTATTGGACTCACCAAACCACTTACAGTGTTTCAGGTACAAAATGACTGTTTCTCGCTGAGAAACTGCCAAAAAGCGGATTCCTGTCATAACATTGATTTACCTTCTGATTTTTTAAGGCAAGCTATTGAAAACGTCAGAAAATTGGAGAAAGGAGTCTATGTAGTTGATTTGAGAGACTCATTTCATTATTGGACTCACCAAACCACTTACAGTGTTTCAGGTACAAAATGACTGTTTCTCGCTGAGAAACTGCCAAAAAGCGGATTTCAGTAATAACATTTTTTTACCTTCTGATTTTTTAAGGCAAGCTATTGAAAACGTCAGAAAATTGGAGAAAGGAGTCTATGTAGTTGATTTGAGGGACTAATTTCATTATTGGACTCACCAAACCACTTACAGTGTTTCAGGTACAAAATGATCGTTTCTCGCTGAGAAAATGCCAAAAAGCGGATTTCTGTAATAACATTGTTTTACCTTCAGATTTTTTAAGGCAAGCTATTGAAAACGTCAGAAAATTGGAGAAAGGAGTCTATGTAGTTGATTTGAGGGACTCATTTCATTATTGGACTCACCAAACCACTTACAGTGTTTCAGGTACAAAATGACTGTTTCTCGCTGAGAAAATGCCAAAAAGCGGATTTCTGTAATAACATTGTTTTACCTTCTGATTTTTTAAGGCAAGCTATTGAAAACGTCAGAAAATTGGAGAAAGGAGTCTATGCAGTTGATTTGAGAGACTCATTTCATTATTGGACTCACCAAACCACTTACAGTGTTTCAGGTACAAAATGACTGTTTCTCGCTGAGAAACTGCCAAAAAGCGGATTTCTGTCATAACATTGATTTACCTTCTGATTTTTTAAGGCAAGCTATTGAAAACGTCAGAAAATTGGAGAAAGGAGTCTATGTAGTTGATTTGAGAGACTCATTTCATTATTGGACTCACCAAACCACTTACAGTGTTTCAGGTACAAAATGACTGTTTCTCGCTGAGAAACTGCCAAAAAGCGGATTTCTGTCATAACATTGATTTACCTTCTGATTTTTTAAGGCAAGCTATTGAAAACGTTAGAAAATCGGAGAAAGGAGTCTATGTAGTTGATTTGAGGGACTCATTTCATTATTGGACTCACCAAACCACTTACAGTGTTTCAGGTACAAAATGACTGTTTCTCGCTGAGAAAATGCCAAAAAGCGGATTTCTGTAATAACTTTGTTTTACCTTCTGATTTTTTAAGGCAAGCTATTGAAAACGTCAGAAAATTGGAGAAAGGAGTCTATGTAGTTGATTTGAGAGCCTCATTTCATTATTGGACTCACCAAACCACTTACAGTGTTTCAGGTACAAAATGACTGTTTCTCGCTGAGAAACTGCCAAAAAGCGGATTTCTGTCATAACATTGATTTACCTTCTGATTTTTCAAGGCAAGCTATTTAAAACGTCAGAAAATTGGAGAAAGGAGTCTATGTAGTTGATTTGAGAGACTCATTTCATTATTGGACTCACCAAACCACCTACAGTGTTTCAGGTACAAAATGACTGTTTCTCGCTGAGAAACTGCCAAAAAGCGGATTTCTGTCATAACATTGATTTACCTTCTGATTTTTTAAGGCAAGCTATTGAAAACGTCAGAAAATTGGAGAAAGGAGTCTATGTAGTTGATTTGAGAGACTCATTTCATTATTGGACTCACCAAACCACTTACAGTGTTTCAGGTACAAAATGACTGTTTCTCGCTGAGAAACTGCCAGAAAGCGGATTTTTGTCATAACATTGATTTACCTTCTGATTTTTTAAGGCAAGCTATTGAAAACGTTAGAAAATCGGAGAAAGGAGTCTATGTAGTTGATTTGAGAGACTCATTTCATTATTGGACTCACCAAACCACTTACAGTGTTTCAGGTACAAAATGACTGTTTCTCGCTGAGAAAATGCCAAAAAGCGGATTTCTGTAATAACATTGTTTTACCTTCTGATTTTTTAAGGCAAGCTATTGAAAACGTCAGAAAATTGGAGAAAGGAGTCTATGTAGTTGATTTGAGAGACTCATTTCATTATTGGACTCACCAAACCACTTACAGTGTTTCAGGTACAAAATGACTGTTTCTCGCTGAGAAACTGCCAAAAAGCGGATTTCTGTCATAACATTGATTTACCTTCTGATTTTTTAAGGCAAGCTATTGAAAACGTCAGAAAATTGGAGAAAGGAGTCTATGTAGTTGATTTGAGAGACTCATTTCATTATTGGACTCACCAAACCACTTACAGTGTTTCAGGTACAAAATGACTGTTTCTCGCTGAGAAACTGCCAAAAAGCGGATTTCAGTAATAACATTTTTTTACCTTCTGATTTTTTAAGGCAAGCTATTGAAAACGTCAGAAAATTGGAGAAAGGAGTCTATGTAGTTGATTTGAGGGACTCATTTCATTATTGGACTCACCAAACCACTTACAGTGTTTCAGGTACAAAATGACTGTTTCTCGCTGAGAAAATGCCAAAAAGCGGATTTCTGTCATAACATTGATTTACCTTCTGATTTTTTAAGGCAAGCTATTGAAAACGTTAGAAAATTGGAGAAAGCAGTCTATGTAGTTGATTTGAGGGACTAATTTCATTATTGGACTCACCAAACCACTTACAGTGTTTCAGGTACAAAATGATCGTTTCTCGCTGAGAAAATGCCAAAAAGCGGATTTCTGTAATAACATTGTTTTACCTTCAGATTTTTTAAGGCAAGCTATTGAAAACGTCAGAAAATTGGAGAAAGGAGTCTATGTAGTTGATTTGAGGGACTCATTTCATTATTGGACTCACCAAACCACTTACAGTGTTTCAGGTACAAAATGACTGTTTCTCGCTGAGAAAATGCCAAAAAGCGGATTTCTGTAATAACATTGTTTTACCTTCTGATTTTTTAAGGCAAGCTATTGAAAACGTCAGAAAATTGGAGAAAGGAGTCTATGTAGTTGATTTGAGAGACTCATTTCATTATTGGACTCACCAAACCACTTACAGTGTTTCAGGTACAAAATGACTGTTTCTCGCTGAGAAACTGCCAAAAAGCGGATTTCTGTCATAACATTGATTTACCTTCTGATTTTTTAAGGCAAGCTATTGAAAACGTCAGAAAATTGGAGAAAGGAGTCTATGTAGTTGATTTGAGAGACTCATTTCATTATTTGACTCACCAAACCACTTACAGTGTTTCAGGTACAAAATGACTGTTTCTCGCTGAGAAAATGCCAAAAAGCGGATTTCTGTAATAACATTGTTTTACCTTCTGATTTTTTAAGGCAAGCTATTGAAAACGTCAGAAAATTGGAGAAAGGAGTCTATGTAGTTGATTTGAGAGACTCATTTCATTATTGGACTCACCAAACCACTTACAGTGTTTCAGGTACAAAATGACTGTTTCTCGCTGAGAAACTGCCAAAAAGCGGATTTCTGTCATAACATTGATTTACCTTCTGATTTTTTAAGGCAAGCTATTGAAAACGTTAGAAAATCGGAGAAAGGAGTCTATGTAGTTGATTTGAGGGACTCATTTCATTATTGGACTCACCAAACCACTTACAGTGTTTCAGGTACAAAATGACTGTTTCTCGCTGAGAAAATGCCAAAAAGCGGATTTCTGTAATAACTTTGTTTTACCTTCTGATTTTTTAAGGCAAGCTATTGAAAACGTCAGACAATTGGAGAAAGGAGTCTATGTAGTTGATTTGAGAGCCTCATTTCATTATTGGACTCACCAAACCACTTACAGTGTTTCAGGTACAAAATGACTGTTTCTCGCTGAGAAACTGCCAAAAAGCGGATTTCTGTCATAACATTGATTTACCTTCTGATTTTTCAAGGCAAGCTATTTAAAACGTCAGAAAATTGGAGAAAGGAGTCTATGTAGTTGATTTGAGAGACTCATTTCATTATTGGACTCACCAAACCACTTACAGTGTTTCAGGTACAAAATGACTGTTTCTCGCTGAGAAACTGCCAAAAAGCGGATTCCTGTCATAACATTGATTTACCTTCTGATTTTTTAAGGCAAGCTATTGAAAACGTCAGAAAATTGGAGAAAGGAGTCTATGTAGTTGATTTGAGAGACTCATTTCATTATTGGACTCACCAAACCACTTACAGTGTTTCAGGTACAAAATGACTGTTTCTCGCTGAGAAACTGCCAAAAAGCGGATTTCAGTAATAACATTTTTTTACCTTCTGATTTTTTAAGGCAAGCTATTGAAAACGTCAGAAAATTGGAGAAAGGAGTCTATGTAGTTGATTTGAAGGACTAATTTCATTATTGGACTCACCAAACCACTTACAGTGTTTCAGGTACAAAATGATCGTTTCTCGCTGAGAAAATGCCAAAAAGCGGATTTCTGTAATAACATTGTTTTACCTTCAGATTTTTTAAGGCAAGCTATTGAAAACGTCAGAAAATTGGAGAAAGGAGTCTATGTAGTTGATTTGAGGGACTCATTTCATTATTGGACTCACCAAACCACTTACAGTGTTTCAGGTACAAAATGACTGTTTCTCGCTGAGAAAATGCCAAAAAGCGGATTTCTGTAATAACATTGTTTTACCTTCTGATTTTTTAAGGCAAGCTATTGAAAACGTCAGAAAATTGGAGAAAGGAGTCTATGCAGTTGATTTGAGAGACTCATTTCATTATTGGACTCACCAAACCACTTACAGTGTTTCAGGTACAAAATGACTGTTTCTCGCTGAGAAACTGCCAAAAAGCGGATTTCTGTCATAACATTGATTTACCTTCTGATTTTTTAAGGCAAGCTATTGAAAACGTCAGAAAATTGGAGAAAGGAGTCTATGTAGTTGATTTGAGAGACTCATTTCATTATTGGACTCACCAAACCACTTACAGTGTTTCAGGTACAAAATGACTGTTTCTCGCTGAGAAAATGCCAAAAAGCGGATTTCTGTAATCACATTGTTTTACCTTCTGATTTTTTAAGGCAAGCTATTGAAAACGTCAGAAAATTGGAGAAAGGAGTCTATGTAGTTGATTTGAGGGACTCATTTCATTATTGGACTCACCAAACCACTTACAGTGTTTCAGGTACAAAATGACTGTTTCTCGCTGAGAAAATGCCAAAAAGCGGATTTCTGTCATAACATTGATTTACCTTCTGATTTTTTAAGGCAAGCTATTGAAAACGTTAGAAAATTGGAGAAAGCAGTCTATGTAGTTGATTTGAGGGACTAATTTCATTATTGGACTCACCAAACCACTTACAGTGTTTCAGGTACAAAATGATCGTTTCTCGCTGAGAAAATGCCAAAAAGCGGATTTCTGTAATAACATTGTTTTACCTTCAGATTTTTTAAGGCAAGCTATTGAAAACGTCAGAAAATTGGAGAAAGGAGTCTATGTAGTTGATTTGAGGGACTCATTTCATTATTGGACTCACCAAACCACTTACAGTGTTTCAGGTACAAAATGACTGTTTCTCGCTGAGAAAATGCCAAAAAGCGGATTTCTGTAATAACATTGTTTTACCTTCTGATTTTTTAAGGCAAGCTATTGAAAACGTCAGAAAATTGGAGAAAGGAGTCTATGTAGTTGATTTGAGAGACTCATTTCATTATTGGACTCACCAAACCACTTACAGTGTTTCAGGTACAAAATGACTGTTTCTCGCTGAGAAACTGCCAAAAAGCGGATTTCTGTCATAACATTGATTTACCTTCTGATTTTTTAAGGCAAGCTATTGAAAACGTTAGAAAATCGGAGAAAGGAGTCTATGTAGTTGATTTGAGGGACTCATTTCATTATTGGACTCACCAAACCACTTACAGTGTTTCAGGTACAAAATGACTGTTTCTCGCTGAGAAAATGCCAAAAAGCGGATTTCTGTAATAACTTTGTTTTACCTTCTGATTTTTTAAGGCAAGCTATTGAAAACGTCAGAAAATTGGAGAAAGGAGTCTATGTAGTTGATTTGAGAGCCTCATTTCATTATTGGACTCACCAAACCACTTACAGTGTTTCAGGTACAAAATGACTGTTTCTCGCTGAGAAACTGCCAAAAAGCGGATTTCTGTCATAACATTGATTTACCTTCTGATTTTTCAAGGCAAGCTATTTAAAACGTCAGAAAATTGGAGAAAGGAGTCTATGTAGTTGATTTGAGAGACTCATTTCATTATTGGACTCACCAAACCACCTACAGTGTTTCAGGTACAAAATGACTGTTTCTCGCTGAGAAACTGCCAAAAAGCGGATTTCTGTCATAACATTGATTTACCTTCTGATTTTTTAAGGCAAGCTATTGAAAACGTCAGAAAATTGGAGAAAGGAGTCTATGTAGTTGATTTGAGAGACTCATTTCATTATTGGACTCACCAAACCACTTACAGTGTTTCAGGTACAAAATGACTGTTTCTCGCTGAGAAACTGCCAGAAAGCGGATTTTTGTCATAACATTGATTTACCTTCTGATTTTTTAAGGCAAGCTATTGAAAACGTTAGAAAATCGGAGAAAGGAGTCTATGTAGTTGATTTGAGAGACTCATTTCATTATTGGACTCACCAAACCACTTACAGTGTTTCAGGTACAAAATGACTGTTTCTCGCTGAGAAAATGCCAAAAAGCGGATTTCTGTAATAACATTGTTTTACCTTCTGATTTTTTAAGGCAAGCTATTGAAAACGTCAGAAAATTGGAGAAAGGAGTCTATGTAGTTGATTTGAGGGACTCATTTCATTATTGGACTCACCAAACCACTTACAGTGTTTCAGGTACAAAATGACTGTTTCTCGCTGAGAAAATGCCAAAAAGCGGATTTCAGTAATAACATTGTTTTACCTTCTGATTTTTTAAGGCAAGCTATTGAAAACGTCAGAAAATTGGAGAAAGGAGTCTATGTAGTTGATTTGAGGGACTCATTTCATTATTGGACTCACCAAACCACTTACAGTGTTTCAGGTACAAAATGACTGTTTCTCGCTGAGAAAATGCCAAAAAGCGGATTTCAGTAATAACATTGTTTTACCTTCTGATTTTTTAAGGCAAGCTATTGAAAACGTCAGAAAATTGGAGAAAGGAGTCTATGTAGTTGATTTGAGGGACTCATTTCATTATTGGACTCACCAAACCACTTACAGTGTTTCAGGTACAAAATGACTGTTTCTCGCTGAGAAAATGCCAAAAAGCGGATTTCTGTCATAACATTGATTTACCTTCTCATTTTTTAAGGCAAGCTATTGAAAACGTTAGAAAATTGGAGAAAGGAGTCTATGTAGTTGATTTGAGGGACTCATTTCATTATTGGACTCACCAAACCACTTACAGTGTTTCAGGTACAAAATGATCGTTTCTCGCTGAGAAAATGCCAAAAAGCGGATTTCTGTAATAACATTGTTTTACCTTCAGATTTTTTAAGGCAAGCTATTGAAAACGTCAGAAAATTGGAGAAAGGAGTCTATGTAGTTGATTTGAGGGACTCATTTCATTATTGGACTCACCAAACCACTTACAGTGTTTCAGGTACAAAATGACTGTTTCTCGCTGAGAAAATGCCAAAAAGCGGATTTCTGTAATAACATTGTTTTACCTTCTGATTTTTTAAGGCAAGCTATTGAAAACGTCAGAAAATTGGAGAAAGGAGTCTATGTAGTTGATTTGAGAGACTCATTTCATTATTGGACTCACCAAACCACTTACAGTGTTTCAGGTACAAAATGACTGTTTCTCGCTGAGAAACTGCCAAAAAGCGGATTTCTGTCATAACATTGATTTACCTTCTGATTTTTTAAGGCAAGCTATTGAAAACGTTAGAAAATCGGAGAAAGGAGTCTATGTAGTTGATTTGAGAGACTCATTTCATTATTGGACTCACCAAACCACTTACAGTGTTTCAGGTACAAAATGACCGTTTCTCGCTGAGAAAATGCCAAAAAGCGGATTTCTGTAATAACATTGTTTCAAGTGTCTGAGAGAGCTTAGCAAGGGGCCTCGCATTGACCATTACTTCCTTAGAGGTAGGGCAAATCAGTCGAGTGAAGCCCAGTGGCAGGATATTCACCACAGTCCACAGGGTATCAGAACCCCAGACGAAGCTCAATCAAGCACAGATCCATTTATGAACATCAGCCCAGAGCCCATCCAGCCACAGCAGTAGAGCGGAGGCTGACTGGACGAAAACCTCAAATCTTGTGGCCTAAATCCTGTCAGAAAAAGGAGTGGGAAACCACAGACACAGACCTCGTCCACCTTTTAGAAGGTCTGAAAGGGGGTGTGGAGAAAAAACTGGACAAGATCAGAGAGACCATTTATAGCTATGGAGCAGAGAGATTTGGTGTGAAACGTGAGAACTTGCAGACACAGAAGGAACCATCTGCTCATCTCAAGTCCAGGAGACAACAAGAGATTCAGAGACTCGTGAAAGAAAGGAGGTGCCTGAGGAAACAATGGAAGAAGGCCACGGAAGTGGAAAGGAAAGGCCTTGGGGCACTACAGGGCGACATCAAGCAGCGTCTGGCAGCACTGCGAAGAGCAGAATGCCTGAGAAGGCAACATAAGAAGAGAGAGCGAACGAGGACTGCCTTCTACAGAGATCCCTATAAATTTGTTAAGGACCTCTTTGTCAGGGAGAAATCTGGGACCCTCAAAGTACCCATAAGAGAACTGGAAGAACATCTTCGGAACACCTACTCCGACAAACAGAGGCATGTGCCAGCCAGCATTCCGGAGGATATGCCACCCATCCAACCACCTGAGCACCAGATGGAAACAAGGCCCCCCACATGGAGCGAAGTTGAGAGCACAGTAAAACGGGCAAGAACAGCTTCAGCCCCGGGGCCCAACGGCATTCCATACAGGGTGTATAAGAACACGCCAGGCGTCTTGAAATACCTCTGGAAGCTTATGAAAGTGGCATGGGAAAAAGGAATGATACCAAAGGCATGGCGACGGGCAGGAGGGATCCTGATTCCCAAAGAGAAGAATTCCTCAACCATCGAGCAGTTTCTCCAGATCAGCCTTCTCAATGTGGATGGAAAGATTTTCTTCAGTGTCGTGGCCCGTAGGCTCTCAGCATTCCTGCTGGCGAACAACTTTGTTGACACCTCAGTGCAAAAGGCAGGGATAAGTGGGTTCTCAGGTTGCTTGGAACACACAAATGTCATCTGGCACCAAGTACAGACGGCCAAGAAGGAGAAGAAAGACCTGCATGTGGTGTTTTTAGATCTTGCCAATGCCTTCGGGTCAGTGCCTCATGAGATCTTGTGGACAGCGTTCAACTTCTTTCAAGTGCCAGAGGGCATCACAAGTCTAGTCAAAGCCTACTTCCAGGATCTCCAATTCTGTGTTACAGCACAGGATAGTACAACTGCCTGGCAGCACCTTGAGATAGGCATTATGGCGGGCTGCACCATCTCGCCACTGGTGTTTACAATGGCAATGGAGCTACTTATTCGTGCATCACGATGGGTGGTTGGAGGAGAACGATTGAAGAGCGGGCTCCGTCTTCCCCCAATCAGGGCGTACATGGACGACATGACGACAATAACAACAACGGTCGCATGTACCAAACGTCTGCTGGAGAAACTCCGGGGAAACATCAAATGGGCACGAATGGAGATTAAACCCAGCAAATCCCGTAGCATCTCCATTGTCAAATGTAAGCTCACCAATGCAAGGTTCTATGTGGACGACCAGCCAATCCCAACAGTTCTGGAGAAGCCTATCAAAAGCCTTGGCCGATGGTATAGCGCAGAACTTAAAGACTCTGAGCAGGTGGAACAACTCAGGCAGGATACAATCAGCGGCCTCAAGCAGATTAACAACACTGCTCTCCCTGGAAAATTGAAGCTATGGTGCTTTCAGTTTGGGCTGCTACCTCGCCTCATGTGGCCAATTTCCATCTATGAGGTCACCTTATCTCATGTCAATCGAATTGAGAGACTGGTGAATGCCCAAGTGAGGAAGTGGCTTGGACTGCCGAGATGCCTTTCCAGCATAGGCCTGTATGGCAATGGAGCGCTCTGCCTTCCAATCTCAAGCTTGGTGGAGGAGTACAAATGTGCCAAAACAAGGGTGGAAATGACTCTTACAGAATCCCGGGACCCATGCGTCAGAGATGCGGCTCCAAACCTGGCAACAGGGAGGAAATGGAAACCATCTGCAGCAGTAGCAGTGGCAAAGACCACCCTCAGACACCGGGATATAGTGGGACGAGTCCAACATGGCAGAGGGGGTCTTGGCCTGGAAGCAACAACACCCGCTTGGCAAAAGGCTACTCCGTCTGAACGGCGACACATGGTGGTTGAGGAGGTGCGCAACCAGGAGGAGGCAGCCAGGTGTGCCAAGGCAGTCTCCCAAGCCCAGCAAGGACGCTGGATGAGGTGGGAGGGTGTGGAGAGGAGGAAAATCACGTGGAATGAGATGTGGAGCATGGAGGCTAATAGGCTCAGCTTCATCATCAGAGCCACTTATGATGTCCTGCCCTCTCCAACCAACCTACATCTCTGGTATGGAGAGGACCCGGCCTGCCTGCAGTGTGCAGCCCCAGCAACCCTCAAACACATCCTGGTGGGTTGCAAGACCAGCCTGACTCAAGGAAGATACACCTGGCGCCATAACCAAGTGTTGAAGTGCTTGGCTGCCGAACTTGAGGACAAGAGGGTCACCATCAACGCCATGCCTTTCAAAACCCAGACCACCCTCCCACGGAAGACAACATTCGTCCGACAAGGGGAGAAACGGAGAACCAAGCCATCACCTCCAAACTCAGGCCCACTGGACACAGCCCGGGATTGGGAAATGCGGGTAGACCTCAGCCAGAGGCTCACTTTCCCGCCAGAAATCGCAGCAACCAACCTGCGCCCAGATTTGGTCCTCTGGTCCAAGTCCTGCCGGCGTGTCTTCATTGTGGAGCTGACTGTCCCGTGGGAGGATAACATCGACGAAGCATTCGAAAGAAAAACGCTGCGTTATGCTAACCTAGCAGCTGATGCTGAGGCGCGGGGATGGAACGTAAAGGTGTGGCCAGTGGAGGTTGGCTGCCGAGGCTTTGTAGCCAGGTCCACCACACGGCTCCTGAAGGAAGTTGGGATCAGAGGACAGGCCCAGCGGAAGGCAATAAAAGAACTTGCCAAAGCAGCCGAACGGAGCAGTCACTGGCTGTGGCTGAAACGGAGGGATGCAACATGGGCTGTTTGATGACCACGGGGTGCCACCATATGACACACACCCAGGTCTGATCAGCCTGTGGCAGGCCAACCTTGGAAGAGGGTGTATTGTGTTAAGAGGCCGAAACACCTGATGAAGACAAGGCACACAACTGATGACGTGTAGATTTGGTGGTGCCCCGCGATCCTGTCCAAACTCCACCCCACAGTCATGTCCGATAGGAGTTATCGTGCTGATATATTTTAGGGATATTAACAGCTAGTCCTATTAAGAATCCTACCTTCTGATTTTTTAAGGCAAGCTATTGAAAACGTCAGAAAATTGGAGAAAGGAGTCTATGTAGTTGATTTGAGCGACTCATTTCATTATTGGACTCACCAAACCACATACAGTGTTTCAGGTACAAAATGACTGTTTCTCGCTGAGAAAATGCCAAAAAGCGGATTTCTGTCATAACATTGATTTACCTTCTGATTTTTTAAGGCAAGCTATTGAAAACGTCAGAAAATTGGAGAAAGGAGTCTATGTAGTTGATTTGAGGGACTCATTTCATTATTGGACTCACCAAACCACTTACAGTGTTTCAGGTACAAAATGACTGTTTCTCGCTGAGAAACGGCCAAAAAGCGGATTTCTGTAATAACATTGATTTTTACCTTCTGATTTTTCAAGGCAAGCTATTGAAAACGTCAGAAAATTGGAGAAAGGAGTCTATGTAGTTGATTTGAGAGACTCATTTCATTTTTGGACTCACCAAACCACTTACAGTGTTTCAGGTACAAAATGACTGTTTCTCGCTGAGAAACGGCCAAAAAGCGGATTTCTGTCATAACATTGATTTTTACCTTCTGATTTTTCAAGGCAAGCTATTGAAAACGTCAGAAAATTGGAGAAAGGAGTCTATGTAGTTGATTTGAGAGACTCATTTCATTATTGGACTCACCAAACCACTTACAGTGTTTCAGGTACAAAATGACCGTTTCTCGCTGAGAAAATGCCAAAAAGCGGATTTCTGTAATAACATTGTTTTACCTTCTGATTTTTTAAGGCAAGCTATTGAAAACGTCAGAAAATTGGAGAAATGAGTCTATGTAGTTGATTTGAGAGACTCATTTCATTATTGGACTCACCAAACCACTTACAGTGTTTCAGGTACAAAATGACTGTTTCTCGCTGAGAAACTGCCAAAAAGCTGATTTCTGTCATAACATTGATTTGCCTTCTGATTTTTTAAGGAAAGCTATTGAAAACGTCAGAAAATTGGAGAAAGGAGTCTATGTAGTTGATTTGAGAGACTCATTTCATTATTGGACTCACCAAACCACATACAGTGTTTCAGGTACAAAATGACTGTTTCTCGCTGAGAAAATGCCAAAAAGCGGATTTCTGTCATAACATTGATTTACCTTCTGATTTTTTAAGGCAAGCTATTGAAAACGTCAGAAAATTGGAGAAAGGAGTCTATGTAGTTGATTTGAGAGACTCATTTCATTTTTGGACTCACCAAACCACTTACAGTGTTTCAGGTACAAAATGACTGTTTCTCTCTGAGAAACGGCCAAAAAGCGGATTTCTGTCATAACATTGATTTTTACCTTCTGATTTTTCAAGGCAAGCTATTGAAAACGTCAGAAAATTGGAGAAAGGAGTCTATGTAGTTGATTTGAGAGACTCATTTCATTATTGGACTCACCAAACCACTTACAGTGTTTCAGGTACAAAATGACTGTTTCTCGCTGAGAAAATGCCAAAAAGCGGATTTCTGTAATAACATTGTTTTACCTTCTGATTTTTTAAGGCAAGCTATTGAAAACGTCAGAAAATTGGAGAAAGGAGTCTATGTAGTTGATTTGAGAGACTCATTTCATTATTGGACTCACCAAACCACTTACAGTGTTTCAGGTACAAAATGACTGTTTCTCGCTGAGAAACTGCCAAAAAGCTGATTTCTGTCATAACATTGATTTGCCTTCTGATTTTTTAAGGCAAGCTATTGAAAACGTCAGAAAATTGGAGAAAGGAGTCTATGTAGTTGATTTGAGAGACTCATTTCATTATTGGACTCACCAAACCACATACAGTGTTTCAGGTACAAAATGACTGTTTCTCGCTGAGAAAATGCCAAAAAGCGGATTTCTGTCATAACATTGATTTACCTTCTGATTTTTTAAGGCAAGCTATTGAAAACGTCAGAAAATTGGAGAAAGGAGTCTATGTAGTTGATTTGAGAGACTCATTTCATTATTGGACTCACCAAACCAATTACAGTGTTTCAGGTACAAAATGACTGTTTCTCGCTGAGAAAATGCCAAAAAGCGGATTTCTGTCATAACATTGATTTACCTTCTGATTTTTCAAGGCAAGCTATTGAAAACGTCAGAAAATTGGAGAAAGGAGTCTATGTAGTTGATTTGAGAGACTCATTTCATTATTGGACTCACCAAACCACTTACAGTGTTTCAGGTACAAAATGACTGTTTCTCGCTGAGAAAATGCCAAAAAGCGAATTTCTGTCATAACATTGATTTACCTTCTGATTTTTTAAGGCAAGCTATTGAAAACGTCAGAAAATTGGAGAAAGGTGTATATGTAGTTGATTTGAGGGACTCATTTCATTATTGGACTCACCAAACCACTTACAGTGTTTCAGGTACAAAATGACTGTTTCTCGCTGAGAAAATGCCAAAAAGCGGATTTCTGTCATAACATTGATTTACCTTCTGATTTTTCAAGGCAAGCTATTGAAAACGTCAGAAAATTGGAGAAAGGAGTCTATGTAGTTGATTTGAGAGACTCATTTCATTATTGGACTCAACAAACCACTTACAGTGTTTCAGGTACAAAATGACTGTTTCTCGCTGAGAAAATGCCAAAAAGCGGATTTCTGTCATAACATTGATTTACCTTCTGATTTTTTAAGGCAAGCTATTGAAAACGTTAGAAAATTGGAGAAAGGAGTCTATGTAGTTGATTTGAGAGACTCATTTCATTATTGGACTCACCAAACCACTTACAGTGTTTCAGGTTCAAAATGACTGTTTCTCGCTGAGAAACTGCCAAAAGGCGGATTTCTGTAATAACATTGTTTCAAGTGTCTGAGAGAGCTTAGCAAGGGGCCTCGCATTGACCATTACTTCCTTAGAGGTAGGGCAAATCAGTCGAGTGAAGCCCAGTGGCAGGATATTCACCACAGTCCACAGGGTATCAGAACCCCAGACGAAGCTCAATCAAGCACAGATCCATTTATGAACATCAGCCCAGAGCCCATCCAGCCACAGACAGCAGTAGAGCGGAGGCTGACTGGACGAAAACCTCAAATCTTGTGGCCTAAATCCTGTCAGAAAAAGGAGTGGGAAACCACAGACACAGACCTTGTCCACCTTTTAGAAGGTCTGAAAGGGGGTGTGGAGAAAAAACTGGACAAGATCGGAGAGACCATTTATAGCTATGGAGCAGAGAGATTTAATGTGAAACGTGAGAACTTGCAGACACAGAAGGAACCATCTGCTCATCTCAAGTCCAGGAGACAACGTGACTCGTGAAAGAAAGGAGGTGCCTGAGGAAACAATGGAAGAAGGCCACGGAAGTGGAAAGGAAAGGCCTTGGGGCACTACAGGGCGACATCAAGCAGCGTCTGGCAGCACTGCGAAGAGCAGAATGCCTGAGAAGGCAACATAAGAAGAGAGAGCGAACGAGGACTGCCTTCTACAGAGATCCCTATAAATTTGTTAAGGACCTCTTTGTCAGGGAGAAATCTGGGACCCTCAAAGTACCCATAAGAGAACTGGAAGAACATCTTCGGAACACCTACTCCGACAAACAGAGGCATGTGCCAGCCAGCATTCCGGAGGATATGCCACCCATCCAACCACCTGAGCACCAGATGGAAACAAGGCCCCCCACATGGAGCGAAGTTGAGAGCACAGTAAAACGGGCAAGAACAGCTTCAGCCCCGGGGCCCAACGGCATTCCATACAGGGTGTATAAGAACACGCCAGGCGTCTTGAAATACCTCTGGAAGCTTATGAAAGTGGCATGGGAAAAAGGAATGATACCAAAGGCATGGCGACGGGCAGGAGGGATCCTGATTCCCAAAGAGAAGAATTCCTCAACCATCGAGCAGTTTCGCCAGATCAGCCTTCTCAATGTGGAAGGAAAGATTTTCTTCAGTGTCGTGGCCCGTAGGCTCTCAGCATTCCTGCCGGCGAACAACTTTGTTGACACCTCAGTGCAAAAGGCAGGGATATGTGGGTTCTCAGGTTGCTTGGAACACACAAATGTCATCTGGCACCAAGTACAGATGGCCAAGAAGGAGAAGAAAGACCTGCATGTGGTGTTTTTAGATCTTGCCAATGCCTTCGGGTCAGTGCCTCATGAGATCTTGTGGACAGCGTTCAACTTCTTTCAAGTGCCAGAGGGCATCACAAGTCTAGTCAAAGCCTACTTTCAGGATCTCCAATTCTGTGTTACAGCACAGGATAGTACAACTGCCTGGCAGCACCTTGAGATAGGCATTATGGCGGGCTGCACCATCTCGCCACTGGTGTTTACAATGGCAATGGAGCTACTTATTCGTGCATCACGATGGTTGGTTGGAGGAGAACGATTGAAGAGCGGGCTCCGTCTTCCCCCAATCAGGGCTTACATGGATGACATGACGACAATAACAACAACGGTCGCATGTACCAAACGTCTGCTGGAGAAACTCCGGGGAAACATCAAATGGGCACGAATGGAGATTAAACCCAGCAAATCCCGTAGCATCTCCATTGTCAAAGGTAAGCTCACCAATGCAAGGTTCTATGTGGACGACCAGCCAATCCCAACAGTTCTGGAGAAGCCTATCAAAAGCCTTGGCCGATGGTATAGCGCAGAACTTAAAGACTCTGAGCAGGTGGAACAACTCAGGCAGGATACAATCAGCGGCCTCAAGCAGATTAACAACACTGCTCTCCCTGGAAAATTGAAGCTATGGTGCTTTCAGTTTGGGCTGCTACCTCGCCTCATGTGGCCAATTTCCATCTATGAGGTCACCTTATCTCATGTCAATCGGCTTGAGAGACTGGTGAATGCCCAAGTGAGGAAGTGGCTTGGACTGCCGAGATGCCTTTCCAGCATAGGCCTGTATGGCAATGGAGCGCTCTCCCTTCCAATCTCAAGCCTGGTGGAGGAGTACAAATGTGCCAAAACAAGGGTGGAAATGACTCTTACAGAATCCCGGGACCCATGCGTCAGAGATGCGGCTCCAAACCTGGCAACAGGGAGGAAATGGAAACCATCTGCAGCAGTAGCAGTGGCAAAGACCACCCTCAGACACCGGGATATAGTGGGACGAGTCCAACATGGCAGAGGGGGTCTTGGCCTGGAAGCAACAACACCCGCTTGGCAAAAGGCTACTCCGTCTGAACGGCGACACATGGTGGTTGAGGAGGTGCGCAACCAGGAGGAGGCAGCCAGGTGTGCCAAGGCAGTCTCCCAAGCCCAGCAAGGACGCTGGATGAGGTGGGAGGGTGTGGAGAGGAGGAAAATCACGTGGAATGAGATGTGGAGCATGGAGGCTAATAGGCTCAGCTTCATCATCAGAGCCACTTATGATGTCCTGCCCTCTCCAACCAACCTACATCTCTGGTATGGAGAGGACCCAGCCTGCCTGCAGTGTGCAGCCCCAGCAACCCTCAAACACATCCTGGTGGGTTGCAAGACCTGCCTGACTCAAGGAAGATACACCTGGCGCCATAACCAAGTGTTGAAGTGCTTGGCTGCCGAACTTGAGGACAAGAGGGTCACCATCAACGCCATGCCTTTCAAAACCCAGACCACCCTCCCACGGAAGACAACATTCGTCCGACAAGGGGAGAAACGGAGAACCAAGCCATCACCTCCAAACTCAGGCCCACTGGACACAGCCCGGGATTGGGAAATGCGGGTAGACCTCAGCCAGAGGCTCACTTTCCCGCCAGAAATCGCAGCAACCAACCTGCGCCCAGATTTGGTCCTCTGGTCCAAGTCCTGCCGGCGTGTCTTCATTGTGGAGCTGACTGTCCCGTGGGAGGATAACATCGACGAAGCATTCGAAAGAAAAAGGCTGCGTTATGCTAACCTAGCAGCTGATGCTGAGGCGCGGGGATGGAACGTAAAGGTGTGGCCAGTGGAGGTTGGCTGCCGAGGCTTTGTAGCCAGGTCCACCACACGGCTCCTGAAGGAAGTTGGGATCAGAGGACAGGCCCAGCGGAAGGCAATAAAAGAACTTGCCAAAGCAGCCGAACGGAGCAGTCACTGGCTGTGGCTGAAACGGAGGGATGCAACATGGGCTGTTTGATGACCACGGGGTGCCACCATATGACACACACCCAGGTCTGATCAGCCTGTGGCAGGCCAACCTTGGAAGAGGGTGTATTGTGTTAAGAGGCCGAAACACCTGATGAAGACAAGGCACACAACTGATGACGTGTAGATTTGGTGGTGCCCCGCGATCCTGTCCAAACTCCACCCCACAGTCATGTCCGATAGGAGTTATCGTGCTGATATATTTTAGGGATATTAACAGCTAGTCCTATTAAGAATCCTACCTTCTGATTTTTTAAGGCAAGCTATTGAAAACGTCAGAAAATTGGAGAAAGGAGTCTATGTAGTTGATTTGAGCGACTCATTTCATTATTGGACTCACCAAACCACTTACAGTGTTTCAGGTACAAAATGACTGTTTCTCGCTGAGAAACTGCCAAAAAGCGGATTTCTGTCATAACATTGATTTACCTTCTGATTTTTTAAGGCAAGCTATGGAAAACGTCAGAAAATTGGAGAAAGGAGTCTATGTAGTTGATTTGAGGGACTCATTTCATTATTGGACTCACCAAACCACTTACAGTGTTTCAGGTACAAAATGACTGTTTCTCGCTGAGAAACTGCCAAAAAGCGGATTTCTGTCATAACATTGATTTACCTTCTGATTTTTTAAGGCAAGCTATTGAAAACGTCAGAAAATTGGAGAAAGGAGTATATGTAGTTGATTTGAGAGACTCATTTCATTTTTGGACTCACCAAACCACTTACAGTGTTTCAGGTACAAAATGACTGTTTCTCGCTGATAAAATGCCAAAAAGCGGATTTCTGTCATAACATTGATTTACCTTCTGATTTTTTAAGGCAAGCTATTAAAAACGTTAGAAAATTGGAGAAAGGAGTCTATGTAGTTGATTTGAGAGACTCATTTCATTATTGGACTCACCAAACCACTTACAGTGTTTCAGGTACAAAATGACTGTTTCTCGCTGAGAAAATGCCAAAAAGCGGATTTCTGTCATAACATTGATTTACCTTCTGATTTTTTAAGGCAAGCTATTGAAAACGTCAGAAAATTGGAGAAAAGAGTCTATGTAGTTTGATTTGAGAGACTCAATTCATTATTGGACTCACCAAACCACTTACAGTGTTTCAGGTACAAAATGACTGTTTCTCGCTGAGAAACTGCCAAAAAGCGGATTTCTGTCATAACATTGATTTACCTTCTGATTTTTTAAGGCAAGCTATTGAAAACGTCAGAAAATTGGAGAAAGGAGTATATGTAGTTGATTTGAGAGCCTCATTTCATTATTGGACTCACCAAACCACTTACAGTGTTTCAGGTACAAAATGACTGTTTCTCGCTGAGAAAATGCCAAAAAGCGGATTTCTGTAATAACATTGTTTTACCTTCTGAATTTTTAAGGCAAGCTATTGAAAACGTCAGAAAATTGGAGAAAGGAGTCTATGTAGTTGATTTGAGGGACTCATTTCATTATTGGACTCACCAAACCACTTACAGTGTTTCAGGTACAAAATGACTGTTTCTCTCTGAGAAAATGCCAAAAAGCGGATTTCTGTAATAACATTGTTTTACCTTCTGATTTTTTAAGGCAAGCTATTGAAAACGTCAGAAAATTGGAGAAAGGAGTCTATGTAGTTGATTTGAGAGCCTCATTTCATTATTGGACTCACCAAACCACTTACAGTGTTTCAGGTACAAAATGACTGTTTCTCGCTGAGAAAATGCCAAAAAGCGGATTTCTGTCATAACATTGATTTACCTTCTGATTTTTCAAGGCAAGCTATTTAAAACGTCAGAAAATTGGAGAAAGGAGTCTATGTAGTTGATTTGAGAGACTCATTTCATTATTGGACTCACCAAACCACTTACAGTGTTTCAGGTACAAAATGACTGTTTCTCGCTGAGAAAATGCCAAAAAGCGGATTTCTGTCATAACATTGATTTACCTTCTGAATTTTTTAAGGCAAGCTATTGAAAACGTCAGAAAATTGGAGAAAGGAGTCTATGTAGTTGATTTGAGAGACTCATTTCATTATTGGACTCACCAAACCACTTACAGTGTTTCAGGTACAAAATGACTGTTTCTCGCTGAGAAAATGCCAAAAAGCGGATTTCTGTCATAACATTGATTTACCTTCTGATTTTTTTAAGTCAAGCTATTGAAAATGTTAGAAAATTGGAGAAATGAGTCTATGTAGTTGATTTGAGAGACTCATGTCATTATTGGACTCACCAAACCACTTACAGTGTTTCAGGTACAAAATGACTGTTTCTCGCTGAGAAAATGCCAAAAAGCGGATTTCTGTAATAACATTGTTTTACCTTCTGATTTTTTAAGGCAAGCTATTGAAAACGTCAGAAAATTGGAGAAATGAGTCTATGTAGTTGATTTGAGAGCCTCATTTCATTATTGGACTCACCAAACCACTTACAGTGTTTCAGGTACAAAATGACTGTTTCTCGCTGAGAAAATGCCAAAAAGCGGATTTCTGTCATAACATTGATTTACCTTCTGATTTTTCAAGGCAAGCTATTTAAAACGTCAGAAAATTGGAGAAAGGAGTCTATGTAGTTGATTTGAGAGACTCATTTCATTATTGGACTCACCAAACCACTTACAGTGTTTCAGGTACAAAATGACTGTTTCTCGCTGAGAAACTGCCAAAAAGCGGATTTCTGTCATAACATTGATTTACCTTCTGATTTTTTAAGGCAAGCTATTGAAAACGTCAGAAAATTGGAGAAAGGAGTCTATGTAGTTGATTTGAGAGACTCATTTCATTATTGGACTCACCAAACCACTTACAGTGTTTCAGGTGCAAAATGACTGTTTCTCGCTGAGAAAATGCCAAAAGGCGGATTTCTGTCATAACATTGATTTACCTTCTGATTTTTTAAGTCAAGCTATTGAAAACGTTAGAAAATTGGAGAAATGAGTCTATGTAGTTGATTTGAGAGACTCATGTCATTATTGGACTCACCAAACCACTTACTTACTTTCAGGTACAAAATGACTGTTTCTCGCTGAGAAACTGCCAAAAAGCGGATTTCTGTCATAACATTGATTTACCTTCTGATTTTTTAAGGCAAGCTATTGAAAACGTCAGAAAATTGGAGAAAGGAGTCTATGTAGTTGATTTGAGAGACTCATTTCATTATTGGACTCACCAAACCACTTACAGTGTTTCAGGTACAAAATGACTGTTTCTCGCTGAGAAAATGCCAAAAAGCGGATTTCTGTCATAACATTGATTTACCTTCTGATTTTTTAAGGCAAGCTATTGAAAACGTTAGAAAATTGGAGAAAGGAGTCTATGTAGTTGATTTGAGAGACTCATTTCATTATTGGACTCACCAAACCACTTACAGTGTTTCAGGTACAAAATGACTGTTTCTCGCTGAGAAAATGCCAAAAAGCGGATTTCTGTCATAACATTGATTTACCTTCTGATTTTTCAAGGCAAGCTATTTAAAACGTCAGAAAATTGGAGAAAGGAGTCTATGTAGTTGATTTGAGAGACTCATTTCATTATTGGACTCACCAAACCACT
The DNA here is from genome assembly GCF_033807715.1 of Cololabis saira. Taxonomy (NCBI): domain Eukaryota; kingdom Metazoa; phylum Chordata; class Actinopteri; order Beloniformes; family Belonidae; genus Cololabis; species Cololabis saira. The sequence goes on from NW_026906227.1 coordinate 140,774, forward strand.
TACAGTGTTTCAGGTACAAAATGACTGTTTCTCGCTGAGAAAATGCCAAAAAGCGGATTTCTGTAATAACATTGTTTTACCTTCTGATTTTTTAAGGCAAGCTATTGAAAACGTCAGAAAATTGGAGAAATGAGTCTATGTAGTTGATTTGAGAGCCTCATTTCATTATTGGACTCACCAAACCACTTACAGTGTTTCAGGTACAAAATTACTGTTTCTCGCTGAGAAAATGCCAAAAAGCGGATTTCTGTCATAACATTGATTTACCTTCTGATTTTTCAAGGCAAGCTATTGAAAACGTCAGAAAATTGGTGAAAGGAGTCTATGTAGTTGATTTGAGAGACTCATTTCATTATTGGACTCACCAAACCACTTACAGTGTTTCAGGTACAAAATGACTGTTTCTCGCTGAGAAACTGCCAAAAAGCGGATTTCTGTCATAACATTGATTTACCTTCTGAATTTTTTAAGGCAAGCTATTGAAAACGTCAGAAAATTGGAGAAAGGAGTCTATGTAGTTGATTTGAGAGACTCATTTCATTATTGGACTCACCAAACCACTTACAGTGTTTCAGGTACAAAATGACTGTTTCTCGCTGAGAAAATGCCAAAAAGCGGATTTCTGTCATAACATTGATTTACCTTCTGATTTTTTAAGTCAAGCTATTGAAAACGTTAGAAAATTGGAGAAATGAGTCTATGTAGTTGATTTGAGAGACTCATGTCATTATTGGACTCACCAAACCACTTACAGTGTTTCAGGTACAAAATGACTGTTTCTCGCTGAGAAAATGCCAAAAAGCGGATTTCTGTAATAACATTGTTTTACCTTCTGATTTTTTAAGGCAAGCTATTGAAAACGTCAGAAAATTGGAGAAATGAGTCTATGTAGTTGATTTGAGAGCCTCATTTCATTATTGGACTCACCAAACCACTTACTTACTTTCAGGTACAAAATGACTGTTTCTCGCTGAGAAACTGCCAAAAAGCGGATTTCTGTCATAACATTGATTTACCTTCTGATTTTTTAAGGCAAGCTATTGAAAACGTCAGAAAATTGGAGAAATGAGTCTATGTAGTTGATTTGAGAGCCTCATTTCATTATTGGACTCACCAAACCACTTACAGTGTTTCAGGTACAAAATGACTGTTTCTCGCTGAGAAAATGCCAAAAAGCGGATTTCTGTAATAACATTGTTTTACCTTCTGAATTTTTAAGGCAAGCTATTGAAAACGTCAGAAAATTGGAGAAAGGAGTCTATGTAGTTGATTTGAGGGACTCATTTCATTATTGGACTCACCAAACCACTTACAGTGTTTCAGGTACAAAATGACTGTTTCTCTCTGAGAAAATGCCAAAAAGCGGATTTCTGTAATAACATTGTTTTACCTTCTGATTTTTTAAGGCAAGCTATTGAAAACGTCAGAAAATTGGAGAAAGGAGTCTATGTAGTTGATTTGAGAGCCTCATTTCATTATTGGACTCACCAAACCACTTACAGTGTTTCAGGTACAAAATGACTGTTTCTCGCTGAGAAAATGCCAAAAAGCGGATTTCTGTCATAACATTGATTTACCTTCTGATTTTTCAAGGCAAGCTATTTAAAACGTCAGAAAATTGGAGAAAGGAGTCTATGTAGTTGATTTGAGAGACTCATTTCATTATTGGACTCACCAAACCACTTACAGTGTTTCAGGTACAAAATGACTGTTTCTCGCTGAGAAAATGCCAAAAAGCGGATTTCTGTAATAACATTGTTTTACCTTCTGATTTTTTAAGGCAAGCTATTGAAAACGTCAGAAAATTGGAGAAATGAGTCTATGTAGTTGATTTGAGAGCCTCATTTCATTATTGGACTCACCAAACCACTTACAGTGTTTCAGGTACAAAATGACTGTTTCTCGCTGAGAAAATGCCAAAAAGCGGATTTCTGTCATAACATTGATTTACCTTCTGATTTTTCAAGGCAAGCTATTGAAAACGTCAGAAAATTGGAGAAAGGAGTCTATGTAGTTGATTTGAGAGACTCATTTCATTATTGGACTCACCAAACCACTTACAGTGTTTCAGGTACAAAATGACTGTTTCTCGCTGAGAAACTGCCAAAAAGCGGATTTCTGTCATAACATTGATTTACCTTCTGAATTTTTTAAGGCAAGCTATTGAAAACGTCAGAAAATTGGAGAAAGGAGTCTATGTAGTTGATTTGAGAGACTCATTTCATTATTGGACTCACCAAACCACTTACATTGTTTCAGGTACAAAATGACTGTTTCTCGCTGAGAAAATGCCAAAAAGCGGATTTCTGTCATAACATTGATTTACCTTCTGATTTTTTTAAGTCAAGCTATTGAAAACGTTAGAAAATTGGAGAAATGAGTCTATGTAGTTGATTTGAGAGACTCATGTCATTATTGGACTCACCAAACCACTTACAGTGTTTCAGGTACAAAATGACTGTTTCTCGCTGAGAAAATGCCAAAAAGCGGATTTCTGTAATAACATTGTTTTACCTTCTGATTTTTTAAGGCAAGCTATTGAAAACGTCAGAAAATTGGAGAAATGAGTCTATGTAGTTGATTTGAGAGCCTCATTTCATTATTGGACTCACCAAACCACTTACAGTGTTTCAGGTACAAAATGACTGTTTCTCGCTGAGAAAATGCCAAAAAGCGGATTTCTGTCATAACATTGATTTACCTTCGGATTTTTCAAGGCAAGCTATTTAAAACGTCAGAAAATTGGAGAAAGGAGTCTATGTAGTTGATTTGAGAGACTCATTTCATTATTGGACTCACCAAACCACTTACAGTGTTTCAGGTACAAAATGACTGTTTCTCGCTGAGAAACTGCCAAAAAGCGGATTTCTGTCATAACATTGATTTACCTTCTGATTTTTTAAGACAAGCTATTGAAAACGTCAGAAAATTGGAGAAAGGAGTCTATGTAGTTGATTTGAGAGACTCATTTCATTATTGGACTCACCAAACCACTTACAGTGTTTCAGGTACAAAATGACTGTTTCTCGCTGAGAAACTGCCAGAAAGCGGATTTCTGTCATAACATTGATTTACCTTCTGATTTTTTAAGGCAAGCTATTGAAAACGTTAGAAAATCGGAGAAAGGAGTCTATGTAGTTGATTTGAGAGACTCATTTCATTATTGGACTCACCAAACCACTTACAGTGTTTCAGGTACAAAATGACTGTTTCTCGCTGAGAAAGTGCCAAAAAGCGGATTTCTGTAATAACATTGTTTTACCTTCTGATTTTTTAAGGCAAGCTATTGAAAACGTCAGAAAATTGGAGAAAGGAGTCTATGTAGTTGATTTGAGGGACTCATTTCATTATTGGACTCACCAAACCACTTACAGTGTTTCAGGTACAAAATGACTGTTTCTCGCTGAGAAAATGCCAAAAAGGGGATTTCTGTCATAACATTGATTTACCTTCTGATTTTTTAAGTCAAGCTATTGAAAACGTTAGAAAATTGGAGAAATGAGTCTATGTAGTTGATTTGAGAGACTCATGTCATTATTGGACTCACCAAACCACTTACAGTGTTTCAGGTACAAAATGACTGTTTCTCGCTGAGAAAATGCCAAAAAGCGGATTTCTGTCATAACATTGATTTACCTTCTGATTTTTCAAGGCAAGCTATTTAAAACGTCAGAAAATTGGAGAAAGGAGTCTATGTAGTTGATTTGAGAGACTCATTTCATTATTGGACTCACCAAACCACTTACAGTGTTTCAGGTACAAAATGACTGTTTCTCGCTGAGAAACTGCCAAAAAGCGGATTTCTGTCATAACATTGATTTATCTTCTGATTTTTTAAGGCAAGCTCTTGAAAACGTCAGAAAATTGGAGAAAGGAGTCTATGTAGTTGATTTGAGAGACTCATTTCATTATTGGACTCACCAAACCACTTACAGTGTTTCAGGTACAAAATGACTGTTTCTCGCTGAGAAACTGCCAGAAAGCGGATTTCTGTCATAACATTGATTTACCTTCTGATTTTTTAAGGCAAGCTATTGAAAACGTTAGAAAATCGGAGAAAGGAGTCTATGTAGTTGATTTGAGAGACTCATTTCATTATTGGACTCACCAAACCACTTACAGTGTTTCAGGTACAAAATGACTGTTTCTCGCTGAGAAAGTGCCAAAAAGCGGATTTCTGTAATAACATTGTTTTACCTTCTGATTTTTTAAGGCAAGCTATTGAAAACGTCAGAAAATTGGAGAAAGGAGTCTATGTAGTTGATTTGAGAGACTCATTTCATTATTGGACTCACCAAACCACTTACAGTGTTTCAGGTACAAAATGACTGTTTCTCGCTGAGAAACTGCCAAAAAGCGGATTTCTGTCATAACATTGATTTATCTTCTGATTTTTTAAGGCAAGCTCTTGAAAACGTCAGAAAATTGGAGAAAGGAGTCTATGTAGTTTATTTGAGAGACTCATTTCATTATTGGACTCACCAAACCACTTACAGTGTTTCAGGTACAAAATGACTGTTTCTCGCTGAGAAACTGCCAGAAAGCGGATTTCTGTCATAACATTGATTTACCTTCTGATTTTTTAAGGCAAGCTATTGAAAACGTTAGAAAATCGGAGAAAGGAGTCTATGTAGTTGATTTGAGAGACTCATTTCATTATTGGACTCACCAAACCACTTACAGTGTTTCAGGTACAAAATGACTGTTTCTCGCTGAGAAAGTGCCAAAAAGCGGATTTCTGTAATAACATTGTTTTACCTTCTGATTTTTTAAGGCAAGCTATTGAAAACGTCAGAAAATTGGAGAAAGGAGTCTATGTAGTTGATTTGAGGGACTCATTTCATTATTGGACTCACCAAACCACTTACAGTGTTTCAGGTACAAAATGACTGTTTCTCGCTGAGAAAATGCCAAAAAGGGGATTTCTGTCATAACATTGATTTACCTTCTGATTTTTTAAGTCAAGCTATTGAAAACGTTAGAAAATTGGAGAAATTAGTCTATGTAGTTGATTTGAGAGACTCATTTCATTATTGGACTCACCAAACCACTTACAGTGTTTCAGGTACAAAATGACTGTTTCTCGCTGAGAAACTGCCAGAAAGCGGATTTCTGTCATAACATTGATTTACCTTCTGATTTTTTAAGGCAAGCTATTGAAAACGTTAGAAAATCGGAGAAAGGAGTCTATATAGTTGATTTGAGAGACTCATTTCATTATTGGACTCACCAAACCACTTACAGTGTTTCAGGTACAAAATGACTGTTTCTCGCTGAGAAAATGCCAAAAAGCGGATTTCTGTAATAACATTGTTTTACCTTCTGATTTTTCAAGGCAAGCTATTTAAAACGTCAGAAAATTGGAGAAAGGAGTCTATGTAGTTGATTTGAGAGACTCATTTCATTATTGGACTCACCAAACCACTTACAGTGTTTCAGGTACAAAATGACTGTTTCTCGCTGAGAAACTGCCAAAAAGCGGATTTCTGTCATAACATTGATTTATCTTCTGATTTTTTAAGGCAAGCTCTTGAAAACGTCAGAAAATTGGAGAAAGGAGTCTATGTAGTTTATTTGAGAGACTCATTTCATTATTGGACTCACCAAACCACTTACAGTGTTTCAGGTACAAAATGACTGTTTCTCGCTGAGAAACTGCCAGAAAGCGGATTTCTGTCATAACATTGATTTACCTTCTGATTTTTTAAGGCAAGCTATTGAAAACGTTAGAAAATCGGAGAAAGGAGTCTATATAGTTGATTTGAGAGACTCATTTCATTATTGGACTCACCAAACCACTTACAGTGTTTCAGGTACAAAATGACTGTTTCTCGCTGAGAAAATGCCAAAAAGCGGATTTCTGTAATAACATTGTTTCAAGTGTCTGAGAGAGCTTAGCAAGGGGCCTCGCATTGACCATTACTTCCTTAGAGGTAGGGCAAATCAGTCGAATGAAGCCCAGTGGCAGGATATTCACCACAGTCCACAGGGTATCAGAACCCCAGACGAAGCTCAATCAAGCACAGATCCATTTATGAACATCAGCCCAGAGCCCATCCAGCCACAGACAGCAGTAGAGCGGAGGCTGACTGGACGAAAACCTCAAATCTTGTGGCCTAAATCCTGTCAGAAAAAGGAGTGGGAAACCACAGACACAGACCTCGTCCACCTTTTAGAAGGTCTGAAAGGGGGTGTGGAGAAAAAACTGGACAAGATCGGAGAGACCATTTATAGCTATGGAGCAGAGAGATTTGGTGTGAAACGTGAGAACTTGCAGACACAGAAGGAACCATCTGCTCATCTCAAGTCCAGGAGACAACAAGAGATTCAGAGACTCGTGAAAGAAAGGAGGTGCCTGAGGAAACAATGGAAGAAGGCCACGGAAGTGGAAAGGAAAGGCCTTGGGGCACTACAGGGCGACATCAAGCAGCGTCTGGCAGCACTGCGAAGAGCAGAATGCCTGAGAAGGCAACATAAGAAGAGAGAGCGAACGAGGACTGCCTTCTACAGAGATCCCTATAAATTTATTAAGGACCTCTTTGTCAGGGAGAAATCTGGGACCCTCAAAGTACCCATAAGAGAACTGGAAGAACATCTTTGGAAGACCTACTCCGACAAACAGAGGCATGTGCCAGCCAGCATTCCGGAGGATATGCCACCCATCCAACCACCTGAGCACCAGATGGAAACAAGGCCCCCCACATGGAGCGAAGTTGAGAGCACAGTAAAACGGGCAAGAACAGCTTCAGCCCCGGGGCCCAACGGCATTCCATACAGGGTGTATAAGAACACGCCAGGCGTCTTGAAATACCTCTGGAAGCTTATGAAAGTGGCATGGGAAAAAGGAATGATACCAAAGGCATGGCGACGGGCAGGAGGGATCCTGATTCCCAAAGAGAAGAATTCCTCAACCATCGAGCAGTTTCGCCAGATCAGCCTTCTCAATGTGGAAGGAAAGATTTTCTTCAGTGTCGTGGCCCGTAGGCTCTCAGCATTCCTGCTGGCGAAAAACTTTGTTGACACCTCACTGCAAAAGGCAGGGATAAGTGGGTTCTCAGGTTGCTTGGAACACACAAATGTCATCTGGCACCAAGTACAGACGGCCAAGAAGGAGAAGAAAGACCTGCATGTGGTGTTTTTAGATCTTGCCAATGCCTTCGGGTCAGTGCCTCATGAGATCTTGTGGACAGCGTTCAACTTCTTTCAAGTGCCAGAGGGCATCACAAGTCTAGTCAAAGCCTACTTCCAGGATCTCCAATTCTGTGTTACAGCACAGGATAGTACAACTGCCTGGCAGCACCTTGAGATAGGCATTATGGCCGGCTGCACCATCTCGCCACTGGTGTTTACAATGGCCATGGAGCTACTTATTCGTGCATCACGATGGGTGGTTGGAGGAGAACGATTGAAGAGCGGGCTCCGTCTTCCCCCAATCAGGGCGTACATGGACGACATGACGACAATAACAACAACGGTCGCATGTACCAAACGTCTGCTGGAGAAACTCCGGGGAAACATCAAATGGGCACGAATGGAGATTAAACCCAGCAAATCCCGTAGCATCTCCATTGTCAAAGGTAAGCTCACCAATGCAAGGTTCTATGTGGACGACCAGCCAATCCCAACAGTTCTGGAGAAGCCTATCAAAAGCCTTGGCCGATGGTATAGCGCAGAACTTAAAGACTCTGAGCAGGTGGAACAACTCAGGCAGGATACAATCAGCGGCCTCAAGCAGATTAACAACACTGCTCTCCCTGGAAAATTGAAGCTATGGTGCTTTCAGTTTGGGCTGCTACCTCGCCTCATGTGGCCAATTTCCATCTATGAGGTCACCTTATCTCATGTCAATCGAATTGAGAGACTGGTGAATGCCCAAGTGAGGAAGTGGCTTGGACTGCCGAGATGCCTTTCCAGCATAGGCCTGTATGGCAATGGAGCGCTCTCCCTTCCAATCTCAAGCTTGGTGGAGGAGTACAAATGTGCCAAAACAAGGGTGGAAATGACTCTTACAGAATCCCGGGACCCATGCGTCAGAGATGCGGCTCCAAACCTGGCAACAGGGAGGAAATGGAAACCATCTGCAGCAGTAGCAGTGGCAAAGACCACCCTCAGACACCGGGATATAGTGGGACGAGTCCAACATGGCAGAGGGGGTCTTGGCCTGGAAGCAACAACACCCGCTTGGCAAAAGGCTACTCCGTCTGAACGGCGACACATGGTGGTTGAGGAGGTGCGCAACCAGGAGGAGGCAGCCAGGTGTGCCAAGGCAGTCTCCCAAGCCCAGCAAGGACGCTGGATGAGGTGGGAGGGTGTGGAGAGGAGGAAAATCACGTGGAATGAGATGTGGAGCATGGAGGCTAATAGGCTCAGCTTCATCATCAGAGCCACTTATGATGTCCTGCCCTCTCCAACCAACCTACATCTCTGGTATGGAGAGGACCCGGCCTGCCTGCAGTGTGCAGCCCCAGCAACCCTCAAACACATCCTGGTGGGTTGCAAGACCAGCCTGACTCAAGGAAGATACACCTGGCGCCATAACCAAGTGTTGAAGTGCTTGGCTGCCGAACTTGAGGACAAGAGGGTCACCATCAACGCCATGCCTTTCAAAACCCAGACCACCCTCCCACGGAAGACAACATTCGTCCGACAAGGGGAGAAACGGAGAACCAAGCCATCACCTCCAAACTCAGGCCCACTGGACACAGCCCGGGATTGGGAAATGCGGGTAGACCTCAGCCAGAGGCTCACTTTCCCGCCAGAAATCGCAGCAACCAACCTGCGCCCAGATTTGGTCCTCTGGTCCAAGTCCTGCCGGCGTGTCTTCATTGTGGAGCTGACTGTCCCGTGGGAGGATAACATCGACGAAGCATTCGAAAGAAAAAGGCTGCGTTATGCTAACCTAGCAGCTGATGCTGAGGCGCGGGGATGGAACGTAAAGGTGTGGCCAGTGGAGGTTGGCTGCCGAGGCTTTGTAGCCAGGTCCACCACACGGCTCCTGAAGGAAGTTGGGATCAGAGGACAGGCCCAGCGGAAGGCAATAAAAGAACTTGCCAAAGCAGCCGAACGGAGCAGTCACTGGCTGTGGCTGAAACGGAGGGATGCAACATGGGTTGTTTGATGACCACGGGGTGCCACCATATGACACACACCCAGGTCTGATCAGCCTGTGGCAGGCCAACCTTGGAAGAGGGTGTATTGTGTTAAGAGGCCGAAACACCTGATGAAGACAAGGCACACAACTGATGACGTGTAGATTTGGTGGTGCCCCGCGATCCTGTCCAAACTCCACAGTCATGTCCGATAGGAGTTATCGTGCTGATATATTTTAGGGATATTAACAGCTAGTCCTATTAAGAATCCTACCTTCTGATTTTTTAAGGCAAGCTATTGAAAACGTCAGAAAATTGGAGAAAGGAGTCTATGTAGTTGATTTGAGCGACTCATTTCATTATTGGACTCACCAAACCACTTACAGTGTTTCAGGTACAAAATGACTGTTTCTCGCTGAGAAACTGCCAAAAAGCGGATTTCTGTCATAACATTGATTTACCTTCTGATTTTTTAAGGCAAGCTATTGAAAACGTCAGAAAATTGGAGAAAGGAGTCTATGTAGTTGATTTGAGAGACTCATTTCATTATTGGACTCACCAAACCACTTACAGTGTTTCAGGTACAAAATGACTGTTTCTCGCTGAGAAACTGCCAAAAAGCGGATTTCTGTCATAACATTGATTTACCTTCTGATTTTTTTAAGGCAAGCTATTGAAAACGTCAGAAAATTGGAGAAAGGAGTCTATGTAGTTGATTTGAGAGACTCATTTCATTATTGGACTCACCAAACCACTTACAGTGTTTCAGGTACAAAATGACTGTTTCTCGCTGAGAAACTGCCAAAAAGCGGATTTCTGTCATAACATTGATTTACCTTCTGATTTTTTAAGGCAAGCTATTGAAAACGTCAGAAAATTGGAGAAAGGAGTCTATGTAGTTGATTTGAGAGACTCATTTCATTATTGGACTCACCAAACCACTTACAGTGTTTCAGGTACAAAATGACTGTTTCTCGCTGAGAAACTGCCAGAAAGCGGATTTCTGTCATAACATTGATTTACCTTCTGATTTTTTAAAGCAAGCTATTGAAAACGTTAGAAAATCGGAGAAAGGAGTCTATGTAGTTGATTTGAGAGACTCATTTCATTATTGGACTCACCAAACCACTTACAGTGTTTCAGGTACAAAATGACTGTTTCTCGCTGAGAAAATGCCAAAAAGCGGATTTCTGGAATAACATTGTTTTACCTTCTGATTTTTTAAGGCAAGCTATTGAAAACGTCAGAAAATTGGAGAAAGGAGTCTATGTAGTTGATTTGAGAGACTCATGTCATTATTGGACTCACCAAACCACTTACTTACTTTCAGGTACAAAATGACTGTTTCTCGCTGAGAAACTGCCAAAAAGCGGATTTCTGTAATAACGTTGTTTTACCTTCTGATTTTTTAAGGCAAGCTATTGAAAACGTCAGAAAATTGGAGAAATGAGTCTATGTAGTTGATTTGAGAGCCTCATTTCATTATTGGACTCACCAAACCACTTACAGTGTTTCAGGTACAAAATGACTGTTTCTCGCTGAGAAAATGCCAAAAAGCGGATTTCTGTCATAACATTGATTTGACTTCTGATTTCTCAAGGCAAGCTATTTAAAACGTCAGAAAATTGGAGAAAGGAGTCTATGTAGTTGATTTGAGAGACTCATTTAATTATTGGACTCACCAAACCACTTACAGTGTTTCAGGTACAAAATGACTGTTTCTCGCTGAGAAAATGCCAAAAAGCGGATTTCTGTCATAACATTGATTTACCTTCTGATTTTTCAAGGCAAGCTATTTAAAACGTCAGAAAATTGGAGAAAGGAGTCTATGTAGTTGATTTGAGAGACTCATTTCATTATTGGACTCACCAAACCACTTACAGTGTTTCAGGTACAAAATGACTGTTTCTCGCTGAGAAACTGCCAAAAAGCGGATTTCTGTCATAACATTGATTTATCTTCTGATTTTTTAAGGCAAGCTCTTGAAAACGTCAGAAAATTGGAGAAAGGAGTCTATGTAGTTTATTTGAGAGACTCATTTCATTATTGGACTCACCAAACCACTTACAGTGTTTCAGGTACAAAATGACTGTTTCTCGCTGAGAAACTGCCAGAAAGCGGATTTCTGTCATAACATTGATTTACCTTCTGATTTTTTAAGGCAAGCTATTGAAAACGTTAGAAAATCGGAGAAAGGAGTCTATATAGTTGATTTGAGAGACTCATTTCATTATTGGACTCACCAAACCACTTACAGTGTTTCAGGTACAAAATGACTGTTTCTCGCTGAGAAAATGCCAAAAAGCGGATTTCTGTAATAACATTGTTTCAAGTGTCTGAGAGAGCTTAGCAAGGGGCCTCGCATTGACCATTACTTCCTTAGAGGTAGGGCAAATCAGTCGAATGAAGCCCAGTGGCAGGATATTCACCACAGTCCACAGGGTATCAGAACCCCAGACGAAGCTCAATCAAGCACAGATCCATTTATGAACATCAGCCCAGAGCCCATCCAGCCACAGACAGCAGTAGAGCGGAGGCTGACTGGACGAAAACCTCAAATCTTGTGGCCTAAATCCTGTCAGAAAAAGGAGTGGGAAACCACAGACACAGACCTCGTCCACCTTTTAGAAGGTCTGAAAGGGGGTGTGGAGAAAAAACTGGACAAGATCGGAGAGACCATTTATAGCTATGGAGCAGAGAGATTTGGTGTGAAACGTGAGAACTTGCAGACACAGAAGGAACCATCTGCTCATCTCAAGTCCAGGAGACAACAAGAGATTCAGAGACTCGTGAAAGAAAGGAGGTGCCTGAGGAAACAATGGAAGAAGGCCACGGAAGCGGAAAGGAAAGGCCTTGGGGCACTACAGGGCGACATCAAGCAGCGTCTGGCAGCACTGCGAAGAGCAGAATGCCTGAGAAGGCAACATAAGAAGAGAGAGCGAACGAGGACTGCCTTCTACAGAGATCCCTATAAATTTATTAAGGACCTCTTTGTCAGGGAGAAATCTGGGACCCTCAAAGTACCCATAAGAGAACTGGAAGAACATCTTTGGAAGACCTACTCCGACAAACAGAGGCATGTGCCAGCCAGCATTCCGGAGGATATGCCACCCATCCAACCACCTGAGCACCAGATGGAAACAAGGCCCCCCACATGGAGCGAAGTTGAGAGCACAGTAAAACGGGCAAGAACAGCTTCAGCCCCGGGGCCCAACGGCATTCCATACAGGGTGTATAAGAACACGCCAGGCGTCTTGAAATACCTCTGGAAGCTTATGAAAGTGGCATGGGAAAAAGGAATGATACCAAAGGCATGGCGACGGGCAGGAGGGATCCTGATTCCCAAAGAGAAGAATTCCTCAACCATCGAGCAGTTTCGCCAGATCAGCCTTCTCAATGTGGAAGGAAAGATTTTCTTCAGTGTCGTGGCCCGTAGGCTCTCAGCATTCCTGCTGGCGAAAAACTTTGTTGACACCTCACTGCAAAAGGCAGGGATAAGTGGGTTCTCAGGTTGCTTGGAACACACAAATGTCATCTGGCACCAAGTACAGACGGCCAAGAAGGAGAAGAAAGACCTGCATGTGGTGTTTTTAGATCTTGCCAATGCCTTCGGGTCAGTGCCTCATGAGATCTTGTGGACAGCGTTCAACTTCTTTCAAGTGCCAGAGGGCATCACAAGTCTAGTCAAAGCCTACTTCCAGGATCTCCAATTCTGTGTTACAGCACAGGATAGTACAACTGCCTGGCAGCACCTTGAGATAGGCATTATGGCCGGCTGCACCATCTCGCCACTGGTGTTTACAATGGCCATGGAGCTACTTATTCGTGCATCACGATGGGTGGTTGGAGGAGAACGATTGAAGAGCGGGCTCCGTCTTCCCCCAATCAGGGCGTACATGGACGACATGACGACAATAACAACAACGGTCGCATGTACCAAACGTCTGCTGGAGAAACTCCGGGGAAACATCAAATGGGCACGAATGGAGATTAAACCCAGCAAATCCCGTAGCATCTCCATTGTCAAAGGTAAGCTCACCAATGCAAGGTTCTATGTGGACGACCAGCCAATCCCAACAGTTCTGGAGAAGCCTATCAAAAGCCTTGGCCGATGGTATAGCGCAGAACTTAAAGACTCTGAGCAGGTGGAACAACTCAGGCAGGATACAATCAGCGGCCTCAAGCAGATTAACAACACTGCTCTCCCTGGAAAATTGAAGCTATGGTGCTTTCAGTTTGGGCTGCTACCTCGCCTCATGTGGCCAATTTCCATCTATGAGGTCACCTTATCTCATGTCAATCGAATTGAGAGACTGGTGAATGCCCAAGTGAGGAAGTGGCTTGGACTGCCGAGATGCCTTTCCAGCATAGGCCTGTATGGCAATGGAGCGCTCTCCCTTCCAATCTCAAGCTTGGTGGAGGAGTACAAATGTGCCAAAACAAGGGTGGAAATGACTCTTACAGAATCCCGGGACCCATGCATCAGAGATGCGGCTCCAAACCTGGCAACAGGGAGGAAATGGAAACCATCTGCAGCAGTAGCAGTGGCAAAGACCACCCTCAGACACCGGGATATAGTGGGACGAGTCCAACATGGCAGAGGGGGTCTTGGCCTGGAAGCAACAACACCCGCTTGGCAAAAGGCTACTCCGTCTGAACGGCGACACATGGTGGTTGAGGAGGTGCGCAACCAGGAGGAGGCAGCCAGGTGTGCCAAGGCAGTCTCCCAAGCCCAGCAAGGACGCTGGATGAGGTGGGAGGGTGTGGAGAGGAGGAAAATCACGTGGAATGAGATGTGGAGCATGGAGGCTAATAGGCTCAGCTTCATCATCAGAGCCACTTATGATGTCCTGCCCTCTCCAACCAACCTACATCTCTGGTATGGAGAGGACCCGGCCTGCCTGCAGTGTGCAGCCCCAGCAACCCTCAAACACATCCTGGTGGGTTGCAAGACCAGCCTGACTCAAGGAAGATACACCTGGCGCCATAACCAAGTGTTGAAGTGCTTGGCTGCCGAACTTGAGGACAAGAGGGTCACCATCAACGCCATGCCTTTCAAAACCCAGACCACCCTCCCACGGAAGACAACATTCGTCCGACAAGGGGAGAAACGGAGAACCAAGCCATCACCTCCAAACTCAGGCCCACTGGACACAGCCCGGGATTGGGAAATGCGGGTAGACCTCAGCCAGAGGCTCACTTTCCCGCCAGAAATCGCAGCAACCAACCTGCGCCCAGATTTGGTCCTCTGGTCCAAGTCCTGCCGGCGTGTCTTCATTGTGGAGCTGACTGTCCCGTGGGAGGATAACATCGACGAAGCATTCGAAAGAAAAAGGCTGCGTTATGCTAACCTAGCAGCTGATGCTGAGGCGCGGGGATGGAACGTAAAGGTGTGGCCAGTGGAGGTTGGCTGCCGAGGCTTTGTAGCCAGGTCCACCACACGGCTCCTGAAGGAAGTTGGGATCAGAGGACAGGCCCAGCGGAAGGCAATAAAAGAACTTGCCAAAGCAGCCGAACGGAGCAGTCACTGGCTGTGGCTGAAACGGAGGGATGCAACATGGGCTGTTTGATGACCACGGGGTGCCACCATATGACACACACCCAGGTCTGATCAGCCTGTGGCAGGCCAACCTTGGAAGAGGGTGTATTGTGTTAAGAGGCCGAAACACCTGATGAAGACAAGGCACACAACTGATGACGTGTAGATTTGGTGGTGCCCCGCGATCCTGTCCAAACTCCACAGTCATGTCCGATAGGAGTTATCGTGCTGATATATTTTAGGGATATTAACAGCTAGTCCTATTAAGAATCCTACCTTCTGATTTTTTAAGGCAAGCTATTGAAAACGTCAGAAAATTGGAGAAAGGAGTCTATGTAGTTGATTTGAGCGACTCATTTCATTATTGGACTCACCAAACCACTTACAGTGTTTCAGGTACAAAATGACTGTTTCTCGCTGAGAAACTGCCAAAAAGCGGATTTCTGTCATAACATTGATTTACCTTCTGATTTTTTAAGGCAAGCTATTGAAAACGTCAGAAAATTGGAGAAAGGAGTCTATGTAGTTGATTTGAGAGACTCATTTCATTATTGGACTCACCAAACCACTTACAGTGTTTCAGGTACAAAATGACTGTTTCTCGCTGAGAAACTGCCAAAAAGCGGATTTCTGTCATAACATTGATTTACCTTCTGATTTTTTAAGGCAAGCGATTGAAAACGTCAGAAAATTGGAGAAAGGAGTCTATGTAGTTGATTTGAGAGACTCATTTCATTATTGGACTCACCAAACCACTTACAGTGTTTCAGGTACAAAATGACTGTTTCTCGCTGAGAAACTGCCAAAAAGCGGATTTCTGTCATAACATTGATTTACCTTCTGATTTTTTAAGGCAAGCTATTGAAAACGTCAGAAAATTGGAGAAAGGAGTCTATGTAGTTGATTTGAGAGACTCATTTCATTATTGGACTCACCAAACCACTTACAGTGTTTCAGGTACAAAATGACTGTTTCTCGCTGAGAAACTGCCAGAAAGCGGATTTCTGTCATAACATTGATTTACCTTCTGATTTTTTAAAGCAAGCTATTGAAAACGTTAGAAAATCGGAGAAAGGAGTCTATGTAGTTGATTTGAGAGACTCATTTCATTATTGGACTCACCAAACCACTTACAGTGTTTCAGGTACAAAATGACTGTTTCTCGCTGAGAAAATGCCAAAAAGCGGATTTCTGTAATAACATTGTTTTACCTTCTGATTTTTTAAGGCAAGCTATTGAAAACGTCAGAAAATTGGAGAAAGGAGTCTATGTAGTTGATTTGAGGGACTCATTTCATTATTGGACTCACCAAACCACTTACAGTGTTTCAGGTACAAAATGACTGTTTCTCGCTGAGAAAATGCCAAAAAGCGGATTTCTGTAATAACATTGTTTTACCTTCTGATTTTTTAAGGCAAGCTATTGAAAACGTCAGAAAATTGGAGAAATGAGTCTATGTAGTTGATTTGAGAGCCTCATTTCATTATTGGACTCACCAAACCACTTACAGTGTTTCAGGTACAAAATGACTGTTTCTCGCTGAGAAAATGCCAAAAAGCGGATTTCTGTCATAACATTGATTTGCCTTCTGATTTCTCAAGGCAAGCTATTTAAAACGTCAGAAAATTGGAGAAAGGAGTCTATGTAGTTGATTTGAGAGACTCATTTAATTATTGGACTCACCAAACCACTTACAGTGTTTCAGGTACAAAATGATTGTTTCTCGCTGAGAAACTGCCAAAAAGCGGATTTCTGTCATAACATTGATTTACCTTCTGATTTTTTAAGGCAAGCTATTGAAAACGTCAGAAAATTGGAGAAAGGAGTCTATGTAGTTGATTTGAGAGACTCATTTCATTATTGGACTCACCAAACCACTTACAGTGTTTCAGGTACAAAATGATTGTTTCTCGCTGAGAAACTGCCAGAAAGCGGATTTCTGTCATAACATTGATTTACCTTCTGATTTTTTAAGGCAAGCTATTGAAAACGTTAGAAAATCGGAGAAAGGAGTCTATGTAGTTGATTTGAGAGACTCATGTCATTATTGGACTCACCAAACCACTTACTTACTTTCAGGTACAAAATGACTGTTTCTCGCTGAGAAACTGCCAAAAAGCGGATTTCTGTCATAACATTGATTTACCTTCTGATTTTTTAAGGCAAGCTATTGAAAACGTTAGAAAATCGGAGAAAGGAGTCTATGTAGTTGATTTGAGAGACTCATTTCATTATTGGACTCACCAAACCACTTACAGTGTTTCAGGTACAAAATGACTGTTTCTCGCTGAGAAAATGCCAAAAAGCGGATTTCTGTAATAACGTTGTTTTACCTTCTGATTTTTTAAGGCAAGCTATTGAAAACGTCAGAAAATTGGAGAAAGGAGTCTATGTAGTTGATTTGAGGGACTCATTTCATTATTGGACTCACCAAACCAATTACAGTGTTTCAGGTACAAAATGACTGTTTCTCGCTGAGAAAATGCCAAAAAGCGGATTTCTGTAATAACATTGTTTTACCTTCTGATTTTTTAAGGCAAGCTATTGAAAACGTCAGAAAATTGGAGAAATGAGTCTATGTAGTTGATTTGAGAGCCTCATTTCATTATTGGACTCACCAAACCACTTACAGTGTTTCAGGTACAAAATGACTGTTTCTCGCTGAGAAAATGCCAAAAAGCGGATTTCTGTCATAACATTGATTTGACTTCTGATTTCTCAAGGCAAGCTATTTAAAACGTCAGAAAATTGGAGAAAGGAGTCTATGTAGTTGATTTGAGAGACTCATTTAATTATTGGACTCACCAAACCACTTACAGTGTTTCAGGTACAAAATGACTGTTTCTCGCTGAGAAACTGCCAAAAGGCGGATTTCTGTCATAACATTGATTTACCTTCTGATTTTTTAAGGCAAGCTATTGAAAACGTCAGAAAATTGGAGAAAAGAGTCTATGTAGTTGATTTGAGAGACTCATTTCATTATTGGACTCACCAAACCACTTACAGTGTTTCAGGTACAAAATGACTGTTTCTCGCTGAGAAACTGCCAGAAAGCGGATTTCTGTCATAACATTGATTTACCTTCTGATTTTTTAAGGCAAGCTATTGAAAACGTTAGAAAATCGGAGAAAGGAGTCTATGTAGTTGATTTGAGAGACTCATTTCATTATTGGACTCACCAAACCACTTACAGTGTTTCAGGTACAAAATGACTGTTTCTCGCTGAGAAACTGCCAAAAAGCGGATTTCTGTCATAACATTGATTTACCTTCTGAATTTTTTAAGGCAAGCTATTGAAAACGTCAGAAAATTGGAGAAAGGAGTCTATGTAGTTGATTTGAGAGACTCATTTCATTATTGGACTCACCAAACCACTTACAGTGTTTCAGGTACAAAATGACTGTTTGTCGCTGAGAAAATGCCAAAAAGCGGATTTCTGTCATAACATTGATTTACCTTCTGATTTTTTAAGTCAAGCTATTGAAAACGTTATAAAATTGGAGAAATGAGTCTATGTAGTTGATTTGAGAGACTCATGTCATTATTGGACTCACCAAACCACTTACTTACTTTCAGGTACAAAATGACTGTTTCTCGCTGAGAAACTGCCAAAAAGCGGATTTCTGTCATAACATTGATTTACCTTCTGATTTTTTAAGGCAAGCTATTGAAAACGTCAGAAAATTGGAGAAAAGAGTCTATGTAGTTGATTTGAGAGACTCATTTCATTATTGGACTCACCAAACCACTTACAGTGTTTCAGGTACAAAATGACTGTTTCTCGCTGAGAAAATGCCAAAAAGCGGATTTCTGTCATAACATTGATTTACCTTCTGATTTTTTAAGGCAAGCTATTGAAAACGTTAGAAAATTGGAGAAAGGAGTCTATGTAGTTGATTTGAGAGACTCATTTCATTATTGGACTCACCAAACCACTTACAGTGTTTCAGGTACAAAATGACTGTTTCTCGCTGAGAAACTGCCAAAAAGCGGATTTCTGTCATAACATTGATTTACCTTCTGATTTTTTAAGGCAAGCTATTGAAAACGTCAGAAAATTGGAGAAAGGAGTCTATGTAGTTGATTTGAGAGACTCATTTCATTATTGGACTCACCAAACCACTTACAGTGTTTCAGGTACAAAATGACTGTTTCTCGCTGAGAAAATGCCAAAAAGCGGATTTCTGTCATAACATTGATTTACCTTCTGATTTTTTAAGGCAAGCTATTGAAAACGTTAGAAAATCGGAGAAAGGAGTCTATGTAGTTGATTTGAGAGACTCATTTCATTATTGGACTCACCAAACCACTTACAGTGTTTCAGGTACAAAATGACTGTTTCTCGCTGAGAAACTGCCAAAAAGCGGATTTCTGTCATAACATTGATTTACCTTCTGAATTTTTTAAGGCAAGCTATTGAAAACGTCAGAAAATTGGAGAAAGGAGTCTATGTAGTTGATTTGAGAGACTCATTTCATTATTGGACTCACCAAACCACTTACAGTGTTTCAGGTACAAAATGACTGTTTGTCGCTGAGAAAATGCCAAAAAGCGGATTTCTGTCATAACATTGATTTACCTTCTGATTTTTTAAGTCAAGCTAGTGAAAACGTTAGAAAATTGGAGAAATGAGTCTATGTAGTTGATTTGAGAGACTCATGTCATCATTGGACTCACCAAACCACTTACTTACTTTCAGGTACAAAATGACTGTTTCTCGCTGAGAAACTGCCAAAAAGCGGATTTCTGTCATAACATTGATTTACCTTCTGATTTTTTAAGGCAAGCTATTGAAAACGTCAGAAAATTGGAGAAAGGAGTCTATGTAGTTGATTTGAGAGACTCATTTCATTATTGGACTCACCAAACCACTTACAGTGTTTCAGGTACAAAATGACTGTTTCTCGCTGAGAAAATGCCAAAAAGCGGATTTCTGTCATAACATTGATTTACCTTCTGATTTTTTAAGGCAAGCTATTGAAAACGTTAGAAAATTGGAGAAAGGAGTCTATGTAGTTGATTTGAGAGACTCATTTCATTATTGGACTCACCAAACCACTTACAGTGTTTCAGGTACAAAATGACTGTTTCTCGCTGAGAAACTGCCAAAAAGCGGATTTCTGTCATAACATTGATTTACCTTCTGATTTTTTAAGGCAAGCTATTGAAAACGTCAGAAAATTGGAGAAAGGAGTCTATGTAGTTGATTTGAGAGACTCATTTCATTATTGGACTCACCAAACCACTTACAGTGTTTCAGGTACAAAATGACTGTTTCTCGCTGAGAAAATGCCAAAAAGCGGATTTCTGTCATAACATTGATTTACCTTCTGATTTTTTAAGGCAAGCTATTGAAAACGTTAGAAAATTGGAGAAATTAGTCTATGTAGTTGATTTGAGAGACTCATTTCATTATTGGACTCACCAAACCACTTACAGTGTTTCAGGTACAAAATGACTGTTTCTCGCTGAGAAACTGCCAAAAAGCGGATTTCTGTCATAACATTGATTTACCTTCTGATTTTTTAAGGCAAGCTATTGAAAACGTTAGAAAATCGGAGAAAGGAGTCTATGTAGTTGATTTGAGAGACTCATTTCATTATTGGACTCACCAAACCACTTACTTACTTTCAGGTACAAAATGACCGTTTCTCGCTGAGAAAATGCCAAAAAGCGGATTTCTGTAATAACATTGTTTTACCTTCTGATTTTTTAAGGCAAGCTATTGAAAACGTCAGAAAATTGGAGAAAGGAGTCTATGTAGTTGATTTGAGGGACTCATTTCATTATTGGACTCACCAAACCACTTACAGTGTTTCAGGTACAAAATGACTGTTTTTCGCTGAGAAAATGCCAAAAAGCGGATTTCTGTAATAACATTGATTTACCTTCTGATTTTTTAAGGCAAGCTATTAAAAACGTTAGTAAATTGGAGAAAGGAGTCTATGTAGTTGATTTGAGCGACTCATTTCATTATTGGACTCACCAAACCACTTACAGTGTTTCAGGTACAAAATGACTGTTTCTCGCTGAGAAAATGCCAAAAAGCGGATTTCTGTCATAACATTGATTTACCTTCTGATTTTTCAAGGCAAGCAATTGAAAACGTCAGAAAATTGGAGAAAGGAGTCTATGTAGTTGATTTGAGAGACTCATTTCATTTTTGGACTCACCAAACAACTTACAGTGTTTCAGGTACAAAATGACTGTTTCTCGCTGAGAAACTGCCAAAAAGCGGATTTCTGTCATAACATTGATTTACCTTCTGATTTTTTAAGGCAAGCTATTGAAAACGTCAGAAAATTGGAGAAAGGAGTCTATGTAGTTGATTTGAGAGACTCATTTCATTATTGGACTCACCAAACCACTTACAGTGTTTCAGGTACAAAATGACTGTTTCTCGCTGAGAAACTGCCAAAAAGCGGATTTCTGTCATAACATTGATTTACCTTCTGATTTTTTAAGGCAAGCTATTGAAAACGTTAGAAAATCGGAGAAAGGAGTCTATGTAGTTGATTTGAGAGACTCATTTCATTATTGGACTCACCAAACCACTTACAGTGTTTCAGGTACAAAATGACTGTTTCTCGCTGAGAAACTGCCAAAAAGCGGATTTCTGTCATAACATTGATTTACCTTCTGATTTTTCAAGGCAAGCAATTGAAAACGTCAGAAAATTGGAGAAAGGAGTCTATGTAGTTGATTTGAGAGACTCATTTCATTTTTGGACTCACCAAACCACTTACAGTGTTTCAGGTACAAAATGACTGTTTCTCGCTGAGAAACTGCCAAAAAGCGGATTTCTGTCATAACATTGATTTACCTTCTGATTTTTTAAGGCAAGCTATTGAAAACGTCAGAAAATTGGAGAAAGGAGTCTATGTAGTTGATTTGAGAGACTCATTTCATTATTGGACTCACCAAACCACATACAGTGTTTCAGGTACAAAATGACTGTTTCTCGCTGAGAAAATGCCAAAAAGCGGATTTCTGTCATAACATTGATTTACCTTCTGATTTTTTAAGGCAAGCTATTGAAAACGTCAGAAAATTGGAGAAAGGAGTCTATGTAGTTGATTTGAGAGACTCATTTCATTATTGGACTCACCAAACCACTTACAGTGTTTCAGGTACAAAATGACTGTTTCTCGCTGAGAAACTGCCAGAAAGCGGATTTCTGTCATAACATTGATTTACCTTCTGATTTTTTAAGGCAAGCTATTGAAAACGTTAGAAAATCGGAGAAAGGAGTCTATGTAGTTGATTTGAGAGACTCATTTCATTATTGGACTCACCAAACCACTTACAGTGTTTCAGGTACAAAATGACTGTTTCTCGCTGAGAAACTGCCAAAAAGCGGATTTCTGTCATAACATTGATTTACCTTCTGAATTTTTTAAGGCAAGCTATTGAAAACGTCAGAAAATTGGAGAAAGGAGTCTATGTAGTTGATTTGAGAGACTCATTTCATTATTGGACTCACCAAACCAATTACAGTGTTTCAGGTACAAAATGACTGTTTCTCGCTGAGAAAATGCCAAAAAGCGGATTTCTGTCATAACATTGATTTACCTTCTGATTTTTCAAGGCAAGCTATTGAAAACGTCAGAAAATTGGAGAAAGGGGTCTATGTAGTTGATTTGAGAGACTCATTTCATTATTGGACTCACCAAACCACTTACAGTGTTTCAGGTACAAAATGACTGTTTCTCGCTGAGAAAATGCCAAAAAGCGAATTTCTGTCATAACATTGATTTACCTTCTGATTTTTTAAGGCAAGCTATTGAAAACGTTAGAAAATTGGATAAAGGTGTATATGTAGTTGATTTGAGAGACTCATTTCATTATTGGACTCACCAAACCACTTACAGTGTTTCAGGTACAAAATGACTGTTTCTCGCTGAGAAAATGCCAAAAAGCGGATTTCTGTCATAACATTGATTTACCTTCTGATTTTTCAAGGCAAGCTATTGAAAACGTCAGAAAATTGGAGAAAGGAGTCTATGTAGTTGATTTGAGAGACTCATTTCATTATTGGACTCACCAAACCACTTACAGTGTTTCAGGTACAAAATGACTGTTTCTCGCTGAGAAACTGCCAAAAAGCGGATTTCTGTCATAACATTGATTTACCTTCTGATTTTTTAAGGCAAGCTATTGAAAACGTTAGAAAATCGGAGAAAGGAGTCTATGTAGTTGATTTGAGAGACTCATTTCATTATTGGACTCACCAAACCACTTACAGTGTTTCAGGTACAAAATGACTGTTTCTCGCTGAGAAAATGCCAAAAAGCGGATTTCTGTAATAACATTGATTTACCTTCTGATTTTTTAAGGCAAGCTATTGAAAACGTCAGAAAATTGGAGAAAGGAGTCTATGTAGTTGATTTGAGAGACTCATTTCATTATTGGACTCACCAAACCACTTACAGTGTTTCAGGTACAAAATGACTGTTTCTCGCTGAGAAACTGCCAAAAAGCGGATTTCTGTCATAACATTGATTTACCTTCTGATTTTTTAAGGCAAGCTATTGAAAACGTTAGAAAATCGGAGAAAGGAGTCTATGTAGTTGATTTGAGAGACTCATTTCATCATTGGACTCACCAAACCACTTACAGTGTTTCAGGTACAAAATGACTGTTTCTCGCTGAGAAAATGCCAAAAAGCGGATTTCTGTAATAACATTGTTTTACCTTCTGATTTTTTAAGGCAAGCTATTGAAAACGTCAGAAAATTGGAGAAAGGAGTCTATGTAGTTGATTTGAGAGACTCATTTCATTATTGGACTCACCAAACCACTTACAGTGTTTCAGGTACAAAATGACTGTTTCTCGCTGAGAAACTGCCAAAAAGCGGATTTCTGTCATAACATTGATTTACCTTCTGATTTTTTAAGGCAAGCTATTGAAAACGTTAGAAAATCGGAGAAAGGAGTCTATGTAGTTGATTTGAGAGACTCATTTCATTATTGGACTCACCAAACCACTTACAGTGTTTCAGGTACAAAATGACCGTTTCTCGCTGAGAAAATGCCAAAAAGCGGATTTCTGTAATAACATTGTTTCAAGTGTCTGAGAGAGCTTAGCAAGGGGCCTCGCATTGACCATTACTTCCTTAGAGGTAGGGCAAATCAGTCGAGTGAAGCCCAGTGGCAGGATATTCACCACAGTCCACAGGGTATCAGAACCCCAGACGAAGCTCAATCAAGCACAGATCCATTTATGAACATCAGCCCAGAGCCCATCCAGCCACAGACAGCAGTAGAGCGGAGGCTGACTGGACGAAAACCTCAAATCTTGTGGCCTAAATCCTGTCAGAAAAAGGAGTGGGAAACCACAGACACAGACCTCGTCCACCTTTTAGAAGGTCTGAAAGGGGGTGTGGAGAAAAAACTGGACAAGATCAGAGAGACCATTTATAGCTATGGAGCAGAGAGATTTGGTGTGAAACGTGAGAACTTGCAGACACAGAAGGAACCATCTGCTCATCTCAAGTCCAGGAGACAACAAGAGATTCAGAGACTCGTGAAAGAAAGGAGGTGCCTGAGGAAACAATGGAAGAAGGCCACGGAAGTGGAAAGGAAAGGCCTTGGGGCACTACAGGGCGACATCAAGCAGCGTCTGGCAGCACTGCGAAGAGCAGAATGCCTGAGAAGGCAACATAAGAAGAGAGAGCGAACGAGGACTGCCTTCTACAGAGATCCCTATAAATTTGTTAAGGACCTCTTTGTCAGGGAGAAATCTGGGACCCTCAAAGTACCCATAAGAGAACTGGAAGAACATCTTCGGAAGACCTACTCCGACAAACAGAGGCATGTGCCAGCCAGCATTCCGGAGGATATGCCACCCATCCAACCACCTGAGCACCAGATGGAAACAAGGCCCCCCACATGGAGCGAAGTTGAGAGCACAGTAAAACGGGCAAGAACAGCTTCAGCCCCGGGGCCCAACGGCATTCCATACAGGGTGTATAAGAACACGCCAGGCGTCTTGAAATACCTCTGGAAGCTTATGAAAGTGGCATGGGAAAAAGGAATGATACCAAAGGCATGGCGACGGGCAGGAGGGATCCTGATTCCCAAAGAGAAGAATTCCTCAACCATCGAGCAGTTTCTCCAGATCAGCCTTCTCAATGTGGATGGAAAGATTTTCTTCAGTGTCGTGGCCCGTAGGCTCTCAGCATTCCTGCTGGCGAACAACTTTGTTGACACCTCAGTGCAAAAGGCAGGGATAAGTGGGTTCTCAGGTTGCTTGGAACACACAAATGTCATCTGGCACCAAGTACAGACGGCCAAGAAGGAGAAGAAAGACCTGCATGTGGTGTTTTTAGATCTTGCCAATGCCTTCGGGTCAGTACCTCATGAGATCTTGTGGACAGCGTTCAACTTCTTTCAAGTGCCAGAGGGCATCACAAGTCTAGTCAAAGCCTACTTCCAGGATCTCCAATTCTGTGTTACAGCACACGATAGTACAACTGCCTGGCAGCACCTTGAGATAGGCATTATGGCGGGCTGCACCATCTCGCCACTGGTGTTTACAATGGCAATGGAGCTACTTATTCGTGCATCACGATGGGTGGTTGGAGGAGAACGATTGAAGAGCGGGCTCCGTCTTCCCCCAATCAGGGCGTACATGGACGACATGACGACAATAACAACAACGGTCGCATGTACCAAACGTCTGCTGGAGAAACTCCGGGGAAACATCAAATGGGCACGAATGGAGATTAAACCCAGCAAATCCCGTAGCATCTCCATTGTCAAAGGTAAGCTCACCAATGCAAGGTTCTATGTGGACGACCAGCCAATCCCAACAGTTCTGGAGAAGCCTATCAAAAGCCTTGGCCGATGGTATAGCGCAGAACTTAAAGACTCTGAGCAGGTGGAACAACTCAGGCAGGATACAATCAGCGGCCTCAAGCAGATTAACAACACTGCTCTCCCTGGAAAATTGAAGCTATGGTGCTTTCAGTTTGGGCTGCTACCTCGCCTCATGTGGCCAATTTCCATCTATGAGGTCACCTTATCTCATGTCAATCGGCTTGAGAGACTGGTGAATGCCCAAGTGAGGAAGTGGCTTGGACTGCCGAGATGCCTTTCCAGCATAGGCCTGTATGGCAATGGAGCGCTCTCCCTTCCAATCTCAAGCCTGGTGGAGGAGTACAAATGTGCCAAAACAAGGCTGGAAATGACTCTTACAGAATCCCGGGACCCATGCGTCAGAGATGCGGCTCCAAACCTGGCAACAGGGAGGAAATGGAAACCATCTGCAGCAGTAGCAGTGGCAAAGACCACCCTCAGACACCGGGATATAGTGGGACGAGTCCAACATGGCAGAGGGGGTCTTGGCCTGGAAGCAACAACACCCGCTTGGCAAAAGGCTACTCCGTCTGAACGGCGACACATGGTGGTTGAGGAGGTGCGCAACCAGGAGGAGGCAGCCAGGTGTGCCAAGGCAGTCTTCCAAGCCCAGCAAGGACGCTGAATGAGGTGGGAGGGTGTGGAGAGGAGGAAAATCACGTGGAATGAGATGTGGAGCATGGAGGCTAATAGGCTCAGCTTCATCATCAGAGCCACTTATGATGTCCTGCCCTCTCCAACCAACCTACATCTCTGGTATGGAGAGGACCCAGCCTGCCTGCAGTGTGCAGCCCCAGCAACCCTCAAACACATCCTGGTAGGTTGCAAGACCTGCCTGACTCAAGGAAGATACACCTGGCGCCATAACCAAGTGTTGAAGTGCTTGGCTGCCGAACTTGAGGACAAGAGGGTCACCATCAACGCCATGCCTTTCAAAACCCAGACCACCCTCCCACGGAAGACAACATTCGTCCGACAAGGGGAGAAACGGAGAACCAAGCCATCACCTCCAAACTCAGGCCCACTGGACACAGCCCGGGATTGGGAAATGCGGGTAGACCTCAGCCAGAGGCTCACTTTCCCGCCAGAAATCGCAGCAACCAACCTGCGCCCAGATTTGGTCCTCTGGTCCAAGTCCTGCCGGCGTGTCTTCATTGTGGAGCTGACTGTCCCGTGGGAGGATAACATCGACGAAGCATTCGAAAGAAAAACGCTGCGTTATGCTAACCTAGCAGCTGATGCTGAGGCGCGGGGATGGAACGTAAAGGTGTGGCCAGTGGAGGTTGGCTGCCGAGGCTTTGTAGCCAGGCCCACCACACGGCTCCTGAAGGAAGTTGGGATCAGAGGACAGGCCCAGCGGAAGGCAATAAAAGAACTTGCCAAAGCAGCCGAACGGAGCAGTCACTGGCTGTGGCTGAAACGGAGGGATGCAACATGGGCTGTTTGATGACCACGGGGTGCCACCATATGACACACACCCAGGTCTGATCAGCCTGTGGCAGGCCAACCTTGGAAGAGG
This sequence comes from Cololabis saira, assembly GCF_033807715.1. Classification (NCBI taxonomy): domain Eukaryota; kingdom Metazoa; phylum Chordata; class Actinopteri; order Beloniformes; family Belonidae; genus Cololabis; species Cololabis saira. The sequence continues at coordinate 167,780 of NW_026906227.1, forward strand.
GTGTATTGTGTTAAGAGGCCGAAACACCTGATGAAGACAAGGCACACAACTGATGACGTGTAGATTTGGTGGTGCCCCGCGATCCTGTCCAAACTCCACCCCACAGTCATGTCCGATAGGAGTTATCGTGCTGATATATTTTAGGGATATTAACAGCTAGTCCTTTTAAGAATCCTACCTTCTGATTTTTTAAGGCAAGCTATTGAAAACGTCAGAAAATTGGAGAAAGGAGTCTATGTAGTTGATTTGAGCGACTCATTTCATTATTGGACTCACCAAACCACTTACAGTGTTTCAGGTACAAAATGACTGTTTCTCGCTGAGAAACTGCCAAAAAGCGGATTTCTGTCATAACATTGATTTACCTTCTGATTTTTTAAGGCAAGCTATTGAAAACGTCAGAAAATTGGAGAAATGAGTCTATGTAGTTGATTTGAGAGCCTCATTTCATTATTGGACTCACCAAACCACTTACAGTGTTTCAGGTACAAAATGACTGTTTCTCGCTGAGAAAATGCCAAAAAGCGGATTTCTGTAATAACATTGTTTTACCTTCTGAATTTTTAAGGCAAGCTATTGAAAACGTCAGAAAATTGGAGAAAGGAGTCTATGTAGTTGATTTGAGGGACTCATTTCATTATTGGACTCACCAAACCACTTACAGTGTTTCAGGTACAAAATGACTGTTTCTCTCTGAGAAAATGCCAAAAAGCGGATTTCTGTAATAACATTGTTTTACCTTCTGATTTTTTAAGGCAAGCTATTGAAAACGTCAGAAAATTGGAGAAAGGAGTCTATGTAGTTGGTTTGAGAGACTCATTTCATTATTGGACTCACCAAACCACTTACAGTGTTTCAGGTACAAAATGACTGTTTCTCGCTGAGAAACTGCCAAAAAGCGGATTTCTGTCATAACATTGATTTACCTTCTGATTTTTTAAGGCAAGCTATTGAAAACGTCAGAAAATTGGAGAAAGGAGTCTATGTAGTTGATTTGAGAGACTCATTTCATTATTGGACTCACCAAACCACTTACAGTGTTTCAGGTACAAAATGACTGTTTCTCGCTGAGAAACTGCCAGAAAGCGGATTTCTGTCATAACATTGATTTACCTTCTGATTTTTTAAGGCAAGCTATTGACAACGTTAGAAAATCGGAGAAAGGAGTCTATGTAGTTGATTTGAGAGACTCATTTCATTATTGGACTCACCAAACCACTTACAGTGTTTCAGGTACAAAATGACTGTTTCTCGCTGAGAAAATGCCAAAAAGCGGATTTCTGTAATAACATTGTTTTACCTTCTGATTTTTTAAGGCAAGCTATTGAAAACGTCAGAAAATTGGAGAAAGGAGTCTATGTAGTTGATTTGAGGGACTCATTTCATTATTGGACTCACCAAACCACTTACAGTGTTTCAGGTACAAAATGACTGTTTCTCGCTGAGAAAATGCCAAAAAGCGGATTTCTGTCATGACATTGATTTACCTTCTGATTTTTTAAGTCAAGCTATTGAAAACGTTAGAAAATTGGAGAAATGAGTCTATGTAGTTGATTTGAGAGACTCATGTCATTATTGGACTCACCAAACCACTTACAGTGTTTCAGGTACAAAATGACTGTTTCTCGCTGAGAAAATGCCAAAAAGCGGATTTCTGTAATAACATTGTTTTACCTTCTGATTTTTTAAGGCAAGCTATTGAAAACGTCAGAAAATTGGAGAAATGAGTCTATGTAGTTGATTTGAAAGCCTCATTTCATTATTGGACTCACCAAACCACTTACAGTGTTTCAGGTACAAAATGACTGTTTCTCGCTGAGAAAATGCCAAAAAGCGGATTTCTGTCATAACATTGATTTACCTTCTGATTTTTCAAGGCAAGCTATTTAAAACGTCAGAAAATTGGAGAAAGGAGTCTATGTAGTTGATTTGAGAGACTCATTTCATTATTTGACTCACCAAACCACTTACAGTGTTTCAGGTACAAAATGACTGTTTCTCGCTGAGAAACTGCCAAAAAGCGGATTTCTGTCATAACATTGATTTACCTTCTGATTTTTTAAGGCAAGCTATTGAAAACGTCAGAAAATTGGAGAAAGGAGTCTATGTAGTTGATTTGAGAGACTCATTTCATTATTGGACTCACCAAACCACTTACAGTGTTTCAGGTACAAAATGACTGTTTCTCGCTGAGAAACTGCCAGAAAGCGGATTTCTGTCATAACATTGATTTGCCTTCTGATTTTTTAAGGCAAGCTATTGAAAACGTTAGAAAATCGGAGAAAGGAGTCTATGTAGTTGATTTGAGAGACTCATTTCATTATTGGACTCACCAAACCACTTACAGTGTTTCAGGTACAAAATGACTTGTTTCTCGCTGAGAAAATGCCAAAAAGCGGATTTCTGTCATAACATTGATTTACCTTCTGATTTTTTAAGTCAAGCTATTGAAAACGTTAGAAAATTGGAGAAATGAGTCTATGTAGTTGATTTGAGAGACTCATGTCATTATTGGACTCACCAAACCACTTACAGTGTTTCAGGTACAAAATGACTGTTTCTCGCTGAGAAAATGCCAAAAAGCGGATTTCTGTCATAACATTGATTTACCTTCTGATTTTTTAAGTCAAGCTATTGAAAACGTTAGAAAATTGGAGAAATGAGTCTATGTAGTTGATTTGAGAGACTCATGTCATTATTGGACTCACCAAACCACTTACAGTGTTTCAGGTACAAAATGACTGTTTCTCGCTGAGAAAATGCCAAAAAGCGGATTTCTGTAATAACATTGTTTTACCTTCTGATTTTTTAAGGCAAGCTATTGAAAACGTCAGAAAATTGGAGAAATGAGTCTATGTAGTTGATTTGAGAGCCTCATTTCATTATTGGACTCACCAAACCACTTACAGTGTTTCAGGTACAAAATGACTGTTTCTCGCTGAGAAAATGCCAAAAAGCGGATTTCTGTCATAACATTGATTTACCTTCTGATTTTTCAAGGCAAGCTATTGAAAACGTCAGAAAATTGGAGAAAGGAGTCTATGTAGTTGATTTGAGAGACTCATTTCATTATTGGACTCACCAAACCACTTACAGTGTTTCAGGTACAAAATGACTGTTTCTCGCTGAGAAAATGCCAAAAAGCGGATTTCTGTCATAACATTGTTTTACCTTCTGATTTTTTAAGTCAAGCTATTGAAAACGTCAGAAAATTGGAGAAATGAGTCTATGTAGTTGATTTGAGAGACTCATGTCATTATTGGACTCACCAAACCACTTACAGTGTTTCAGGTACAAAATGACTGTTTCTCGCTGAGAAAATGCCAAAAAGCGGATTTCTGTAATAACATTGTTTTACCTTCTGATTTTTTAAGGCAAGCTATTGAAAACGTCAGAAAATTGGAGAAAGGAGTCTATGTAGTTGATTTGAGAGCCTCATTTCATTATTGGACTCACCAAACCACTTACAGTGTTTCAGGTACAAAATGACTGTTTCTCGCTGAGAAAATGCCAAAAAGCGGATTTCTGTCATAACATTGATTTACCTTCTGATTTTTCAAGGCAAGCTATTTAAAACGTCAGAAAATTGGAGAAATGAGTCTATGTAGTTGATTTGAGAGACTCATGTCATTATTGGACTCACCAAACCACTTACTTACTTTCAGGTACAAAATGACTGTTTCTCACTGAGAAACTGCCAAAAAGCGGATTTCTGTCATAACATTGATTTACCTTCTGATTTTTTAAGGCAAGCTATTGAAAACGTCAGAAAATTGGAGAAAGGAGTCTATGTAGTTGATTTGAGAGCCTCATTTCATTATTGGACTCACCAAACCACTTACAGTGTTTCAGGTACAAAATGACTGTTTCTCGATGAGAAAATGCCAAAAAGCGGATTTCTGTCATAACATTGATTTACCTTCTGATTTTTCAAGGCAAGCTATTGAAAACGTCAGAAAATTGGAGAAAGGAGTCTATGTAGTTGATTTGAGGGACTCATTTCATTATTGGACTCACCAAACCACTTACAGTGTTTCAGGTACAAAATGACTGTTTCTCGCTGAGAAAATGCCAAAAAGTGGATTTCTGTAATAACATTGATTTACCTTCTGATTTTTCAAGGCAAGCTATTTAAAACGTCAGAAAATTGGAGAAAGGAGTCTATGTAGTTGATTTGAGAGACTCATTTCATTATTGGACTCACCAAACCATTTACAGTGTTTCAGGTTCAAAATGACTGTTTCTCGCTGAGAAAATGCCAAAAAGCGGATTTCTGTAATAACATTGTTTCAAGTGTCTGAGAGAGCTTAGCAAGGGGCCTCGCATTGACCATTACTTCCTTAGAGGTAGGGCAAATCAGTCGAATGAAGCCCAGTGGCAGGATATTCACCACAGTCCACAGGGTATCAGAACCCCAGACGAAGCTCAATCAAGCACAGATCCATTTATGAACATCAGCCCAGAGCCCATCCAGCCACAGACAGCAGTAGAGCGGAGGCTGACTGGACGAAAACCTCAAATCTTGTGGCCTAAATCCTGTCAGAAAAAGGAGTGGGAAACCACAGACACAGACCTCGTCCACCTTTTAGAAGGTCTGAAAGGGGGTGTGGAGAAAAAACTGGACAAGATCGGAGAGACCATTTATAGCTATGGAGCAGAGAGATTTGGTGTGAAACGTGAGAACTTGCAGACACAGAAGGAACCATCTGCTCATCTCAAGTCCAGGAGACAACAAGAGATTCAGAGACTCGTGAAAGAAAGGAGGTGCCTGAGGAAACAATGGAAGAAGGCCACGGAAGTGGAAAGGAAAGGCCTTGGGGCACTACAGGGCGACATCAAGCAGCGTCTGGCAGCACTGCGAAGAGCAGAATGCGTGAGAAGGCAACATAAGAAGAGAGAGCGAACGAGGACTGCCTTCTACAGAGATCCCTAAAAATTTATTAAGGACCTCTTTGTCAGGGAGAAATCTGGGACCCTCAAAGTACCCATAAGAGAACTGGAAGAACATCTTTGGAAGACCTACTCCGACAAACAGAGGCATGTGCCAGCCAGCATTCCGGAGGATATGCCACCCATCCAACCACCTGAGCACCAGATGGAAACAAGGCCCCCCACATGGAGAGAAGTTGAGAGCACAGTAAAACGGGCAAGAACAGCTTCAGCCCCGGGGCCCAACGGCATTCCATACAGGGTGTATAAGAACACGCCAGGCGTCTTGAAATACCTCTGGAAGCTTATGAAAGTGGCATGGGAAAAAGGAATGATACCAAAGGCATGGCGACGGGCAGGAGGGATCCTGATTCCCAAAGAGAAGAATTCCTCAACCATCGAGCAGTTTCGCCAGATCAGCCTTCTCAATGTGGAAGGAAAGATTTTCTTCAGTGTCGTGGCCCGTAGGCTCTCAGCATTCCTGCTGGCGAAAAACTTTGTTGACACCTCACTGCAAAAGGCAGGGATAAGTGGGTTCTCAGGTTGCTTGGAACACACAAATGTCATCTGGCACCAAGTACAGACGGCCAAGAAGGAGAAGAAAGACCTGCATGTGGTGTTTTTAGATCTTGCCAATGCCTTCGGGTCAGTGCCTCATGAGATCTTGTGGACAGCGTTCAACTTCTTTCAAGTGCCAGAGGGCATCACAAGTCTAGTCAAAGCCTACTTCCAGGATCTCCAATTCTGTGTTACAGCACAGGATAGTACAACTGCCTGGCAGCACCTTGAGATAGGCATTATGGCCGGCTGCACCATCTCGCCACTGGTGTTTACAATGGCCATGGAGCTACTTATTCGTGCATCACGATGGGTGGTTGGAGGAGAACGATTGAAGAGCGGGCTCCGTCTTCCCCCAATCAGGGCGTACATGGACGACATGACGACAATAACAACAACGGTCGCATGTACCAAACGTCTGCTGGAGAAACTCCGGGGAAACATCAAATGGGCACGAATGGAGATTAAACCCAGCAAATCCCGTAGCATCTCCATTGTCAAAGGTAAGCTCACCAATGCAAGGTTCTATGTGGACGACCAGCCAATCCCAACAGTTCTGGAGAAGCCTATCAAAAGCCTTGGCCGATGGTATAGCGCAGAACTTAAAGACTCTGAGCAGGTGGAACAACTCAGGCAGGATACAATCAGCGGCCTCAAGCAGATTAACAACACTGCTCTCCCTGGAAAATTGAAGCTATGGTGCTTTCAGTTTGGGCTGCTACCTCGCCTCATGTGGCCAATTTCCATCTATGAGGTCACCTTATCTCATGTCAATCGAATTGAGAGACTGGTGAATGCCCAAGTGAGGAAGTGGCTTGGACTGCCGAGATGCCTTTCCAGCATAGGCCTGTATGGCAATGGAGCGCTCTCCCTTCCAATCTCAAGCTTGGTGGAGGAGTACAAATGTGCCAAAACAAGGGTGGAAATGACTCTTACAGAATCCCGGGACCCATGCGTCAGAGATGCGGCTCCAAACCTGGCAACAGGGAGGAAATGGAAACCATCTGCAGCAGTAGCAGTGGCAAAGACCACCCTCAGACACCGGGATATAGTGGGACGAGTCCAACATGGCAGAGGGGGTCTTGGCCTGGAAGCAACAACACCCGCTTGGCAAAAGGCTACTCCGTCTGAACGGCGACACATGGTGGTTGAGGAGGTGCGCAACCAGGAGGAGGCAGCCAGGTGTGCCAAGGCAGTCTCCCAAGCCCAGCAAGGACGCTGGATGAGGTGGGAGGGTGTGGAGAGGAGGAAAATCACGTGGAATGAGATGTGGAGCATGGAGGCTAATAGGCTCAGCTTCATCATCAGAGCCACTTATGATGTCCTGCCCTCTCCAACCAACCTACATCTCTGGTATGGAGAGGACCCGGCCTGCCTGCAGTGTGCAGCCCCAGCAACCCTCAAACACATCCTGGTGGGTTGCAAGACCAGCCTGACTCAAGGAAGATACACCTGGCGCCATAACCAAGTGTTGAAGTGCTTGGCTGCCGAACTTGAGGACAAGAGGGTCACCATCAACGCCATGCCTTTCAAAACCCAGACCACCCTCCCACGGAAGACAACATTCGTCCGACAAGGGGAGAAACGGAGAACCAAGCCATCACCTCCAAACTCAGGCCCACTGGACACAGCCCGGGATTGGGAAATGCGGGTAGACCTCAGCCAGAGGCTCACTTTCCCGCCAGAAATCGCAGCAACCAACCTGCGCCCAGATTTGGTCGGCGTGTCTTCATTGTGGAGCTGACTGTCCCGTGGGAGGATAACATCGACGAAGCATTCGAAAGAAAAAGGCTGCGTTATGCTAACCTAGCAGCTGATGCTGAGGCGCGGGGATGGAACGTAAAGGTGTGGCCAGTGGAGGTTGGCTGCCGAGGCTTTGTAGCCAGGTCCACCACACGGCTCCTGAAGGAAGTTGGGATCAGAGGACAGGCCCAGCGGAAGGCAATAAAAGAACTTGCCAAAGCAGCCGAACGGAGCAGTCACTGGCTGTGGCTGAAACGGAGGGATGCAACATGGGCTGTTTGATGACCACGGGGTGCCACCATATGACACACACCCAGGTCTGATCAGCCTGTGGCAGGCCAACCTTGGAAGAGGGTGTATTGTGTTAAGAGGCCGAAACACCTGATGAAGACAAGGCACACAACTGATGACGTGTAGATTTGGTGGTGCCCCGCGATCCTGTCCAAACTCCACAGTCATGTCCGATAGGAGTTATCGTGCTGATATATTTTAGGGATATTAACAGCTAGTCCTATTAAGAATCCTACCTTCTGATTTTTTAAGGCAAGCTATTGAAAACGTCAGAAAATTGGAGAAAGGAGTCTATGTAGTTGATTTGAGCGACTCATTTCATTATTGGACTCACCAAACCACTTACAGTGTTTCAGGTACAAAATGACTGTTTCTCGCTGAGAAACTGCCAAAAAGCGGATTTCTGTCATAACATTGATTTACCTTCTGATTTTTTAAGGCAAGCTATTGAAAACGTCAGAAAATTGGAGAAATGAGTCTATGTAGTTGATTTGAGAGCCTCATTTCATTATTGGACTCACCAAACCACTTACAGTGTTTCAGGTACAAAATGACTGTTTCTCGCTGAGAAAATGCCAAAAAGCGGATTTCTGTCATAACATTGATTTACCTTCTGATTTTTCAAGGCAAGCTATTTAAAACGTCAGAAAATTGGAGAAAGGAGTCTATGTAGTTGATTTGAGAGACTCATTTCATTATTGGACTCACCAAACCACTTACAGTGTTTCAGGTACAAAATGACTGTTTCTCGCTGAGAAACTGCCAAAAAGCGGATTTCTGTCATAACATTGATTTACCTTCTGATTTTTTAAGGCAAGCCATTGAAAACGTCAGAAAATTGGAGAAAGGAGTCTATGTAGTTTATTTGAGAGACTCATTTCATTATTGGACTCACCAAACCACTTACAGTGTTTCAGGTACAAAATGACTGTTTCTCGCTGAGAAAATGCCAAAAAGCGGATTTCTGTAATAACATTGTTTTACCTTCTGATTTTTTAAGGCAAGCTATTGAAAACGTCAGAAAATTGGAGAAAGGAGTCTATGTAGTTGATTTGAGAGCCTCATTTCATTATTGGACTCACCAAACCACTTACAGTGTTTCAGGTACAAAATGACTGTTTCTCGCTGAGAAAATGCCAAAAAGCGGATTTCTGTCATAACATTGATTTACCTTCTGATTTTTCAAGGCAAGCTATTTAAAACGTCAGAAAATTGGAGAAATGAGTCTATGTAGTTGATTTGAGAGACTCATGTCATTATTGGACTCACCAAACCACTTACTTACTTTCAGGTACAAAATGACTGTTTCTCACTGAGAAACTGCCAAAAAGCGGATTTCTGTCATAACATTGATTTACCTTCTGATTTTTTAAGGCAAGCTATTGAAAACGTCAGAAAATTGGAGAAAGGAGTCTATGTAGTTGATTTGAGAGCCTCATTTCATTATTGGACTCACCAAACCACTTACAGTGTTTCAGGTACAAAATGACTGTTTCTCGATGAGAAAATGCCAAAAAGCGGATTTCTGTCATAACATTGATTTACCTTCTGATTTTTCAAGGCAAGCTATTGAAAACGTCAGAAAATTGGAGAAAGGAGTCTATGTAGTTGATTTGAGGGACTCATTTCATTATTGGACTCACCAAACCACTTACAGTGTTTCAGGTACAAAATGACTGTTTCTCGCTGAGAAAATGCCAAAAAGTGGATTTCTGTAATAACATTGATTTACCTTCTGATTTTTCAAGGCAAGCTATTTAAAACGTCAGAAAATTGGAGAAAGGAGTCTATGTAGTTGATTTGAGAGACTCATTTCATTATTGGACTCACCAAACCATTTACAGTGTTTCAGGTTCAAAATGACTGTTTCTCGCTGAGAAAATGCCAAAAAGCGGATTTCTGTAATAACATTGTTTCAAGTGTCTGAGAGAGCTTAGCAAGGGGCCTCGCATTGACCATTACTTCCTTAGAGGTAGGGCAAATCAGTCGAATGAAGCCCAGTGGCAGGATATTCACCACAGTCCACAGGGTATCAGAACCCCAGACGAAGCTCAATCAAGCACAGATCCATTTATGAACATCAGCCCAGAGCCCATCCAGCCACAGACAGCAGTAGAGCGGAGGCTGACTGGACGAAAACCTCAAATCTTGTGGCCTAAATCCTGTCAGAAAAAGGAGTGGGAAACCACAGACACAGACCTCGTCCACCTTTTAGAAGGTCTGAAAGGGGGTGTGGGGAAAAAACTGGACAAGATCGGAGAGACCATTTATAGCTATGGAGCAGAGAGATTTGGTGTGAAACGTGAGAACTTGCAGACACAGAAGGAACCATCTGCTCATCTCAAGTCCAGGAGACAACAAGAGATTCAGAGACTCGTGAAAGAAAGGAGGTGCCTGAGGAAACAATGGAAGAAGGCCACGGAAGTGGAAAGGAAAGGCCTTGGGGCACTACAGGGCGACATCAAGCAGCGTCTGGCAGCACTGCGAAGAGCAGAATGCGTGAGAAGGCAACATAAGAAGAGAGAGCGAACGAGGACTGCCTTCTACAGAGATCCCTAAAAATTTATTAAGGACCTCTTTGTCAGGGAGAAATCTGGGACCCTCAAAGTACCCATAAGAGAACTGGAAGAACATCTTTGGAAGACCTACTCCGACAAACAGAGGCATGTGCCAGCCAGCATTCCGGAGGATATGCCACCCATCCAACCACCTGAGCACCAGATGGAAACAAGGCCCCCCACATGGAGAGAAGTTGAGAGCACAGTAAAACGGGCAAGAACAGCTTCAGCCCCGGGGCCCAACGGCATTCCATACAGGGTGTATAAGAACACGCCAGGCGTCTTGAAATACCTCTGGAAGCTTATGAAAGTGGCATGGGAAAAAGGAATGATACCAAAGGCATGGCGACGGGCAGGAGGGATCCTGATTCCCAAAGAGAAGAATTCCTCAACCATCGAGCAGTTTCGCCAGATCAGCCTTCTCAATGTGGAAGGAAAGATTTTCTTCAGTGTCGTGGCCCGTAGGCTCTCAGCATTCCTGCTGGCGAAAAACTTTGTTGACACCTCACTGCAAAAGGCAGGGATAAGTGGGTTCTCAGGTTGCTTGGAACACACAAATGTCATCTGGCACCAAGTACAGACGGCCAAGAAGGAGAAGAAAGACCTGCATGTGGTGTTTTTAGATCTTGCCAATGCCTTCGGGTCAGTGCCTCATGAGATCTTGTGGACAGCGTTCAACTTCTTTCAAGTGCCAGAGGGCATCACAAGTCTAGTCAAAGCCTACTTCCAGGATCTCCAATTCTGTGTTACAGCACAGGATAGTACAACTGCCTGGCAGCACCTTGAGATAGGCATTATGGCCGGCTGCACCATCTCGCCACTGGTGTTTACAATGGCCATGGAGCTACTTATTCGTGCATCACGATGGGTGGTTGGAGGAGAACGATTGAAGAGCGGGCTCCGTCTTCCCCCAATCAGGGCGTACATGGACGACATGACGACAATAACAACAACGGTCGCATGTACCAAACGTCTGCTGGAGAAACTCCGGGGAAACATCAAATGGGCACGAATGGAGATTAAACCCAGCAAATCCCGTAGCATCTCCATTGTCAAAGGTAAGCTCACCAATGCAAGGTTCTATGTGGACGACCAGCCAATCCCAACAGTTCTGGAGAAGCCTATCAAAAGCCTTGGCCGATGGTATAGCGCAGAACTTAAAGACTCTGAGCAGGTGGAACAACTCAGGCAGGATACAATCAGCGGCCTCAAGCAGATTAACAACACTGCTCTCCCTGGAAAATTGAAGCTATGGTGCTTTCAGTTTGGGCTGCTACCTCGCCTCATGTGGCCAATTTCCATCTATGAGGTCACCTTATCTCATGTCAATCGAATTGAGAGACTGGTGAATGCCCAAGTGAGGAAGTGGCTTGGACTGCCGAGATGCCTTTCCAGCATAGGCCTGTATGGCAATGGAGCGCTCTCCCTTCCAATCTCAAGCTTGGTGGAGGAGTACAAATGTGCCAAAACAAGGGTGGAAATGACTCTTACAGAATCCCGGGACCCATGCGTCAGAGATGCGGCTCCAAACCTGGCAACAGGGAGGAAATGGAAACCATCTGCAGCAGTAGCAGTGGCAAAGACCACCCTCAGACACCGGGATATAGTGGGACGAGTCCAACATGGCAGAGGGGGTCTTGGCCTGGAAGCAACAACACCCGCTTGGCAAAAGGCTACTCCGTCTGAACGGCGACACATGGTGGTTGAGGAGGTGCGCAACCAGGAGGAGGCAGCCAGGTGTGCCAAGGCAGTCTCCCAAGCCCAGCAAGGACGCTGGATGAGGTGGGAGGGTGTGGAGAGGAGGAAAATCACGTGGAATGAGATGTGGAGCATGGAGGCTAATAGGCTCAGCTTCATCATCAGAGCCACTTATGATGTCCTGCCCTCTCCAACCAACCTACATCTCTGGTATGGAGAGGACCCGGCCTGCCTGCAGTGTGCAGCCCCAGCAACCCTCAAACACATCCTGGTGGGTTGCAAGACCAGCCTGACTCAAGGAAGATACACCTGGCGCCATAACCAAGTGTTGAAGTGCTTGGCTGCCGAACTTGAGGACAAGAGGGTCACCATCAACGCCATGCCTTTCAAAACCCAGACCACCCTCCCACGGAAGACAACATTCGTCCGACAAGGGGAGAAACGGAGAACCAAGCCATCACCTCCAAACTCAGGCCCACTGGACACAGCCCGGGATTGGGAAATGCGGGTAGACCTCAGCCAGAGGCTCACTTTCCCGCCAGAAATCGCAGCAACCAACCTGCGCCCAGATTTGGTCGGCGTGTCTTCATTGTGGAGCTGACTGTCCCGTGGGAGGATAACATCGACGAAGCATTCGAAAGAAAAAGGCTGCGTTATGCTAACCTAGCAGCTGATGCTGAGGCGCGGGGATGGAACGTAAAGGTGTGGCCAGTGGAGGTTGGCTGCCGAGGCTTTGTAGCCAGGTCCACCACACGGCTCCTGAAGGAAGTTGGGATCAGAGGACAGGCCCAGCGGAAGGCAATAAAAGAACTTGCCAAAGCAGCCGAACGGAGCAGTCACTGGCTGTGGCTGAAACGGAGGGATGCAACATGGGCTGTTTGATGACCACGGGGTGCCACCATATGACACACACCCAGGTCTGATCAGCCTGTGGCAGGCCAACCTTGGAAGAGGGTGTATTGTGTTAAGAGGCCGAAACACCTGATGAAGACAAGGCACACAACTGATGACGTGTAGATTTGGTGGTGCCCCGCGATCCTGTCCAAACTCCACAGTCATGTCCGATAGGAGTTATCGTGCTGATATATTTTAGGGATATTAACAGCTAGTCCTATTAAGAATCCTACCTTCTGATTTTTTAAGGCAAGCTATTGAAAACGTCAGAAAATTGGAGAAAGGAGTCTATGTAGTTGATTTGAGCGACTCATTTCATTATTGGACTCACCAAACCACTTACAGTGTTTCAGGTACAAAATGACTGTTTCTCGCTGAGAAACTGCCAAAAAGCGGATTTCTGTCATAACATTGATTTACCTTCTGATTTTTTAAGGCAAGCTATTGAAAACGTCAGAAAATTGGAGAAAGGAGTCTATGTAGTTGATTTGAGAGACTCATTTCATTATTGGACTCACCAAACCACTTACAGTGTTTCAGGTACAAAATGACTGTTTCTCGCTGAGAAACTGCCAAAAAGCGGATTTCTGTCATAACATTGATTTACCTTCTGATTTTTTAAGGCAAGCTATTGAAAACGTCAGAAAATTGGAGAAAGGAGTCTATGTAGTTGATTTGAGAGACTCATTTCATTATTGGACTCACCAAACCACTTACAGTGTTTCAGGTACAAAATGACTGTTTCTCGCTGAGAAACTGCCAGAAAGCGGATTTCTGTCATAACATTGATTTACCTTCTGATTTTTTAAGGCAAGCTGTTGAAAACGTTAGAAAATCGGAGAAAGGAGTCTATGTAGTTGATTTGAGAGACTCATTTCATTATTGGACTCACCAAACCACTTACAGTGTTTCAGGTACAAAATGACTGTTTCTCGCTGAGAAAATGCCAAAAAGCGGATTTCTGTAATAACATTGTTTTACCTTCTGATTTTTTAAGGCAAGCTATTGAAAACGTCAGAAAATTGGAGAAAGGAGTCTATGTAGTTGATTTGAGGGACTCATTTCATTATTGGACTCACCAAACCACTTACAGTGTTTCAGGTACAAAATGACTGTTTCTCGCTGAGAAAATGCCAAAAAGCGGATTTCTGTAATAACATTGTTTTACCTTCTGATTTTTTAAGGCAAGCTATTGAAAACGTCAGAAAATTGGAGAAATGAGTCTATGTAGTTGATTTGAGAGCCTCATTTCATTATTGGACTCACCAAACCACTTACAGTGTTTCAGGTACAAAATGACTGTTTCTCGCTGAGAAAATGCCAAAAAGCGGATTTCTTTCATAACATTGATTTGCCTTCTGATTTCTCAAGGCTAGCTATTTAAAACGTCAGAAAATTGGAGAAAGGAGTCTATGTAGTTGATTTGAGAGACTCATTTCATTATTGGACTCACCAAACCACTTACAGTGTTTCAGGTACAAAATGACTGTTTCTCGCTGAGAAACTGCCAGAAAGCGGATTTCTGTCATAACATTGATTTAGCTTCTGATTTTTTAAGGCAAGCTATTGAAAACGTTAGAAAATCGGAGAAAGGAGTCTATGTAGTTGATTTGAGAGACTCATTTCATTATTGGACTCACCAAACCACTTACAGTGTTTCAGGTACAAAATGACTGTTTCTCGCTGAGAAAATGCCAAAAAGCGGATTTCTGTCATAACATTGATTTACCTTCTGATTTTTTAAGGCAAGCTATTGAAAACGTCAGAAAATTGGAGAAATGAGTCTATGTAGTTGATTTGAGAGACTCATTTCATTATTGGACTCTCCAAACCACTTACAGTGTTTCAGTTACAAAATGACCGTTTCTCGCTGAGAAAATGCCAAAAAGCGGATTTCTGTAATAACATTGTTTTACCTTCTGATTTTTTAAGGCAAGCTATTGAAAACGTCAGAAAATTGGAGAAAGGAGTCTATGTAGTTGATTTGAGGGACTCATTTCATTATTGGACTCACCAAACCACTTACAGTGTTTCAAGTACAAAATGACTGTTTCTCGCTGAGAAAATGCCAAAAAGCGGATTTCTGTCATAACATTGATTTACCTTCTGATTTTTTAAGGCAAGCTATTGAAAACGTTAGAAAATTGGAGAAAGGAGTCTATGTAGTTGATTTGAGAGACTCATTTCATTATTGGACTCACCAAACCACTTACAGTGTTTCAGGTACAAAATGACTGTTTCTCGCTGAGAAAATGCCAAAAAGCGGATTTCTGTCATAACATTGATTTACCTTCTGATTTTTTAAGGCAAGCTATTGAAAACGTCAGAAAATTGGAGAAAGGAGTCTATGTAGTTGATTTGAGAGACTCATTTCATTATTGGACTCACCAAACCACTTACAGTGTTTCAGGTACAAAATGACTGTTTCTCGCTGAGAAACTGCCAAAAAGCGGATTTCTGTCATAACATTGATTTACCTTCTGATTTTTTAAGGCAATCTATTGAAAACGTTAGAAAATTGGAGAAATGAGTCTATGTAGTTGATTTGAGAGACTCATGTCATTATTGGACTCACCAAACCACTTACTTACTTTCAGGTACAAAATGACTGTTTCTCGCTGAGAAACTGCCAAAAAGCGGATTTCTGTCATAACATTGATTTACCTTCTGATTTTTTAAGGCAAGCTATTGAAAACGTCAGAAAATTGGAGAAAGGAGTCTATGTAGTTGATTTGAGAGACTCATTTCATTATTGGACTCACCAAACCACTTACAGTGTTTCAGGTACAAAATGACTGTTTCTCGCTGAGAAAATGCCAAAAAGCGGATTTCTGTTATAACATTGATTTACCTTATGATTTTTTAAGGCAAGCTATTGAAAACGTTAGAAAATTGGAGAAAGGAGTCTATGTAGTTGATTTGAGAGACTCATTTCATTATTGGACTCACCAAACCACTTACAGTGTTTCAGGTACAAAATGACTGTTTCTCGCTGAGAAACTGCCAAAAAGCGGATTTCTGTCATAACATTGATTTACCTTCTGATTTTTTAAGGCAAGCTATTGAAAACGTCAGAAAATTGGAGAAAGGAGTCTATGTAGTTGATTTGAGAGACTCATTTCATTATTGGACTCACCAAACCACTTACAGTGTTTCAGGTACAAAATGACTGTTTCTCGCTGAGAAAATGCCAAAAAGCGGATTTCTGTCATAACATTGATTTACCTTCTGATTTTTTAAGGCAAGCTATTGAAAACGTTAGAAAATTGGAGAAATGAATCTATGTAGTTGATTTGAGAGACTCATTTCATTATTGGACTCACCAAACCACTTACTTACTTTCAGGTACAAAATGACTGTTTCTCTCTGAGAAACTGCCAAAAAGCGGATTTCTGTCATAACATTGATTTACCTTCTGATTTTTTAAGGCAAGCTATTGAAAACGTCAGAAAATTGGAGAAAGGAGTCTATGTAGTTGATTTGAGGGACTCATTTCATTATTGGACTCACCAAACCACTTACAGTGTTTCAGGTACAAAATGACTGTTTCTCGCTGAGAAAATGCCAAAAAGCGGATTTCTGTCATAACATTGATTTACCTTCTGATTTTTCAAGGCAAGCTATTTAAAACGTCAGAAAATTGGAGAAAGGAGTCTATGTAGTTGATTTGAGAGACTCATTTCATTATTGGACTCACCAAACCACTTACAGTGTTTCAGGTACAAAATGACTCTTTCTCGCTGAGAAAATGCCAAAAAGCGGATTTCTGTCATAACATTAATTTACCTTCTGATTTTTAAGGCAAGCTTTTGAAAACTTTAGAAAATTGGAGAAAGGTGTCTATGTAGTTGATTTGAGAGACTCATTTCATTATTGGACTCACCAAACCACTTACAGTGTTTCAGGTACAAAATGACTGTTTCTCGCTGAGAAACTGCCAAAAAGCGGATTTCTGTCATAACATTGATTTACCTTCTGATTTTTCAAGGCAAGCTATTGAAAACGTAAGAAAATTGGAGAAAGGAGTCTATGTAGTTGATTTGAGAGACTCATTTCATTATTGGACTCACCAAACCACTTACAGTGTTTCAGGTACAAAATGATTGTTTCTCGCTGAGAAAATGCCAAAAAGCGGATTTCTGTCATAACATTGATTTACCTTCTGATTTTTCAAGGCAAGCTATTGAAAACGTAAGAAAATTGGAGAAAGGAGTCTATGTAGTTGATTTGAGAGACTCATTTCATTATTGGACTCACCAAACCACTTACAGTGTTTCAGGTACAAAATGACTGTTTCTCGCTGAGAAAATGCCAAAAAGCGGATTTCTGTCATAACATTGATTTACCTTCTGATTTTTCAAGGCAAGCTATTGAAAACGTAAGAAAATTGGAGAAAGGAGTCTATGTAGTTGATTTGAGAGACTCATTTCATTATTGGACTCACCAAACCACTTACAGTGTTTCAGGTACAAAATGACTGTTTCTCGCTGAGAAACTGCCAAAAAGCGGATTTCTGTCATAACATTGATTTACCTTCTGATTTTTTAAGGCAAGCTATTGAAAACGTCAGAAAATTGGAGAAAAGAGTCTATGTAGTTTGATTTGAGAGACTCATTTCATTATTGGACTCACCAAACCACTTACAGTGTTTCAGGTACAAAATGACTCTTTCTCGCTGAGAAAATGCCAAAAAGCGGATTTCTGTCATAACATTGATTTACCTTCTGATTTTTCAAGGCAAGCTATTGAAAACGTCAGAAAATTGGAGAAAGGAGTCTATGTAGTTGATTTGAGAGACTCATTTCATTATTGGACTCACCAAACCACTTACAGTGTTTCAGGTACAAAATGACTGTTTCTCGCTGAGAAAATGCCAAAAAGCGGATTTCTGTCATAACATTGATTTACCTTCTGATTTTTTAAGGCAAGCTATTGAAAACGTTAGAAAATTGGAGAAAGGAGTCTATGTAGTTGATTTGAGAGACTCATTTCATTATTGGACTCACCAAACCACTTACAGTGTTTCAGGTACAAAATGACTGTTTCTCGCTGAGAAAATGCCAAAAAACGGATTTCTGTCATAACATTGATTTACCTTCTGATTTTTTAAGGCAAGCTATTGAAAACGTTAGAAAATTCGAGAAAGGAGTCTATGTAGTTGATTTGAGCGACTCATTTCATTATTGGACTCACCAAACCACTTACAGTGTTTCAGGTACAAAATGACTGTTTCTCGCTGAGAAAATGCCAAAAAGCGGATTTCTGTCATAACATTGATTTACCTTCTGATTTTTAAGGCAAGCTTTTGAAAACGTTAGAAAATTGGAGAAAGGTGTCTATGTAGTTGATTTGAGAGACTCATTTCATTATTGGACTCACCAAACCACTTACAGTGTTTCAGGTACAAAATGACTGTTTCTCGCTGAGAAAATGCCAAAAAGCGGATTTCTGTCATAACATTGATTTACCTTCTGATTTTTCAAGGCAAGCTATTGAAAACGTCTGAAAATTGGAGAAAGGAGTCTATGTAGTTGATTTGAGAGACTCATTTCATTATTGGACTCACCAAACCACTTACAGTGTTTCAGGTACAAAATGACTGTTTCTCGCTGAGAAAATGCCAAAAAGCGGATTTCTGTCATAACATTGATTTACCTTCTGATTTTTTAAGGCAAGCTATTGAAAACGTCAGAAAATTGGAGAAAGGAGTCTATGTAGTTGATTTGAGAGACTCATTTCATTATTGGACTCACCAAACCACTTACAGTGTTTCAGGTACAAAATGACTGTTTCTCGCTGAGAAAATGCCAAAAAACGGATTTCTGTCATAACATTGATTTACCTTCTGATTTTTTAAGGCAAGCTATTGAAAACGTTAGAAAATTCGAGAAAGGAGTCTATGTAGTTGATTTGAGCGACTCATTTCATTATTGGACTCACCAAACCACTTACAGTGTTTCAGGTACAAAATGACTGTTTCTCGCTGAGAAAATGCCAAAAAGCGGATTTCTGTCATAACATTGATTTACCTTCTGATTTTTAAGGCAAGCTTTTGAAAACGTTAGAAAATTGGAGAAAGGTGTCTATGTAGTTGATTTGAGAGACTCATTTCATTATTGGACTCACCAAACCACTTACAGTGTTTCAGGTACAAAATGACTGTTTCTCGCTGAGAACATGCCAAAAAGCGGATTTCTGTCATAACATTGATTTACCTTCTGATTTTTCAAGGCAAGCTATTGAAAACGTCTGAAAATTGGAGAAAGGAGTCTATGTAGTTGATTTGAGAGACTCATTTCATTATTGGACTCACCAAACCACTTACAGTGTTTCAGGTACAAAATGACTGTTTCTCGCTGAGAAAATGCCAAAAAGCGGATTTCTGTCATAACATTGATTTACCTTCTGATTTTTTAAGGCAAGCTATTGAAAACGTCAGAAAATTGGAGAAAGGAGTCTATGTAGTTGATTTGAGAGACTCATTTCATTATTGGACTCACCAAACCACTTACAGTGTTTCAGGTACAAAATGACTGTTTCTCGCTGAGAAACTGCCAAAAAGCGGATTTCTGTCATAACATTGATTTACCTTCTGAATTTTTTAAGGCAAGCTATTGAAAACGTCAGAAAATTGGAGAAATGAGTCTATGTAGTTGATTTGAGAGACTCATTTCATTATTGGACTCACCAAACCACTTACAGTGTTTCAGGTACAAAATGACTGTTTCTCGCTGAGAAAATGCCAAAAAGCGGATTTCTGTCATAACATTGATTTACCTTCTGATTTTTTAAGTCATGCTATTGAAAACGTTAGAAAATTGGAGAAATGAGTCTATGTAGTTGATTTGAGAGACTCATGTCATTATTGGACTCACCAAACCACTTACTTACTTTCAGGTACAAAATGACTGTTTCTCGCTGAGAAACTGCCAAAAAGCGGATTTCTGTCATAACATTGATTTACCTTCTGATTTTTTAAGGCAAGCTATTGAAAACGTCAGAAAATTGGAGAAAGGAGTCTATGTAGTTGATTTGAGAGACTCATTTCATTATTGGACTCACCAAACCACTTACAGTGTTTCAGGTACAAAATGACTGTTTCTCGCTGAGAAAATGCCAAAAAGCGGATTTCTGTTATAACATTGATTTACCTTATGATTTTTTAAGGCAAGCTATTGAAAACGTTAGAAAATTGGAGAAAGGAGTCTATGTAGTTGATTTGAGAGACTCATTTCATTATTGGACTCACCAAACCACTTACAGTGTTTCAGGTACAAAATGACTGTTTCTCGCTGAGAAAATGCCAAAAAACGGATTTCTGTCATAACATTGATTTACCTTCTGATTTTTTAAGGCAAGCTATTGAAAACGTTAGAAAATTCGAGAAAGGAGTCTATGTAGTTGATTTGAGCGACTCATTTCATTATTGGACTCACCAAACCACTTACAGTGTTTCAGGTACAAAATGACTGTTTCTCGCTGAGAAAATGCCAAAAAGCGGATTTCTGTCATAACATTGATTTACCTTCTGATTTTTCAAGGCAAGCTATTGAAAACGTCAGAAAATTGGAGAAAGGAGTCTATGTAGTTGATTTGAGAGACTCATTTCATTATTGGACTCACCAAACCACTTACAGTGTTTCAGGTACAAAATGACTGTTTCTCGCTGAGAAAATGCCAAAAAGCGGATTTCTGTCATAACATTGATTTACCTTCTGATTTTTAAGGCAAGCTTTTGAAAACGTTAGAAAATTGGAGAAAGGTGTCTATGTAGTTGATTTGAGAGACTCATTTCATTATTGGACTCACCAAACCACTTACAGTGTTTCAGGTACAAAATGACTGTTTCTCGCTGAGAAAATGCCAAAAAGCGGATTTCTGTCATAACATTGATTTACCTTCTGATTTTTCAAGGCAAGCTATTGAAAACGTCTGAAAATTGGAGAAAGGAGTCTATGTAGTTGATTTGAGAGACTCATTTCATTATTGGACTCACCAAACCACTTACAGTGTTTCAGGTACAAAATGACTGTTTCTCGCTGAGAAAATGCCAAAAAGCGGATTTCTGTCATAACATTGATTTACCTTCTGATTTTTTAAGGCAAGCTATTGAAAACGTCAGAAAATTGGAGAAAGGAGTCTATGTAGTTGATTTGAGAGACTCATTTCATTATTGGACTCACCAAACCACTTACAGTGTTTCAGGTACAAAATGACTGTTTCTCGCTGAGAAACTGCCAAAAAGCGGATTTCTGTCATAACATTGATTTACCTTCTGAATTTTTTAAGGCAAGCTATTGAAAACGTCAGAAAATTGGAGAAATGAGTCTATGTAGTTGATTTGAGAGACTCATTTCATTATTGGACTCACCAAACCACTTACAGTGTTTCAGGTACAAAATGACTGTTTCTC
This sequence comes from Cololabis saira, assembly GCF_033807715.1. Taxonomy (NCBI): domain Eukaryota; kingdom Metazoa; phylum Chordata; class Actinopteri; order Beloniformes; family Belonidae; genus Cololabis; species Cololabis saira. The sequence continues at coordinate 188,864 of NW_026906227.1, forward strand.
GCTGAGAAAATGCCAAAAAGCGGATTTCTGTCATAACATTGATTTACCTTCTGATTTTTTAAGTCATGCTATTGAAAACGTTAGAAAATTGGAGAAATGAGTCTATGTAGTTGATTTGAGAGACTCATGTCATTATTGGACTCACCAAACCACTTACTTACTTTCAGGTACAAAATGACTGTTTCTCGCTGAGAAACTGCCAAAAAGCGGATTTCTGTCATAACATTGATTTACCTTCTGATTTTTTAAGGCAAGCTATTGAAAACGTCAGAAAATTGGAGAAAGGAGTCTATGTAGTTGATTTGAGAGACTCATTTCATTATTGGACTCACCAAACCACTTACAGTGTTTCAGGTACAAAATGACTGTTTCTCGCTGAGAAAATGCCAAAAAGCGGATTTCTGTTATAACATTGATTTACCTTATGATTTTTTAAGGCAAGCTATTGAAAACGTTAGAAAATTGGAGAAAGGAGTCTATGTAGTTGATTTGAGAGACTCATTTCATTATTGGACTCACCAAACCACTTACAGTGTTTCAGGTACAAAATGACTGTTTCTCGCTGAGAAAATGCCAAAAAACGGATTTCTGTCATAACATTGATTTACCTTCTGATTTTTTAAGGCAAGCTATTGAAAACGTTAGAAAATTCGAGAAAGGAGTCTATGTAGTTGATTTGAGCGACTCATTTCATTATTGGACTCACCAAACCACTTACAGTGTTTCAGGTACAAAATGACTGTTTCTCGCTGAGAAAATGCCAAAAAGCGGATTTCTGTCATAACATTGATTTACCTTCTGATTTTTCAAGGCAAGCTATTGAAAACGTCAGAAAATTGGAGAAAGGAGTCTATGTAGTTGATTTGAGAGACTCATTTCATTATTGGACTCACCAAACCACTTACAGTGTTTCAGGTACAAAATGACTGTTTCTCGCTGAGAAAATGCCAAAAAGCGGATTTCTGTCATAACATTGATTTACCTTCTGATTTTTAAGGCAAGCTTTTGAAAACGTTAGAAAATTGGAGAAAGGTGTCTATGTAGTTGATTTGAGAGACTCATTTCATTATTGGACTCACCAAACCACTTACAGTGTTTCAGGTACAAAATGACTGTTTCTCGCTGAGAAAATGCCAAAAAGCGGATTTCTGTCATAACATTGATTTACCTTCTGATTTTTCAAGGCAAGCTATTGAAAACGTCTGAAAATTGGAGAAAGGAGTCTATGTAGTTGATTTGAGAGACTCATTTCATTATTGGACTCACCAAACCACTTACAGTGTTTCAGGTACAAAATGACTGTTTCTCGCTGAGAAAATGCCAAAAAGCGGATTTCTGTCATAACATTGATTTACCTTCTGATTTTTTAAGGCAAGCTATTGAAAACGTCAGAAAATTGGAGAAAGGAGTCTATGTAGTTGATTTGAGAGACTCATTTCATTATTGGACTCACCAAACCACTTACAGTGTTTCAGGTACAAAATGACTGTTTCTCTCTGAGAAAATGCCAAAAAGCGGATTTCTGTCATAACATTGATTTACCTTCTGATTTTTTAAGGCAATCTATTGAAAACGTTAGAAAATCGGAGAAAGGAGTCTATGTAGTTGATTTGAGAGACTCATTTCATTATTGGACTCACCAAACCACTTACAGTGTTTCAGGTACAAAATGACTGTTTCTCGCTGAGAAACTGCCAAAAAGCGGATTTCTGTCATAACATTGATTTACCTTCTGAATTTTTTAAGGCAAGCTATTGAAAACGTCAGAAAATTGGAGAAAGGAGTCTATGTAGTTGATTTGAGAGACTCATTTCATTATTGGACTCACCAAACCACTTACAGTGTTTCAGGTACAAAATGACTGTTTCTCGCTGAGAAACTGCCAAAAAGCGGATTTCTGTCATAACATTGTTTCAAGTGTCTGAGAGAGCTTAGAAGGGGGCCTCGCATTGACCATTACTTCCTTAGAGGTAGGGCAAATCAGTCGAATGAAGCCCAGTGGCAGGATATTCACCACAGTCCACAGGGTATCAGAACCCCAGACGAAGCTCAATCAAGCACAGATCCATTTATGAACATCAGCCCAGAGCCCATCCAGCCACAGACAGCAGTAGAGCGGAGGCTGACTGGACGAAAACCTCAAATCTTGTGGCCTAAATCCTGTCAGAAAAAGGAGTGGGAAACCACAGACACAGACCTCGTCCACCTTTTAGAAGGTCTGAAAGGGGGTGTGGAGAAAAAACTGGACAAGATCGGAGAGACCATTTATAGCTATGGAGCAGAGAGATTTGGTGTGAAACGTGAGAACTTGCAGACACAGAAGGAACCATCTGCTCATCTCAAGTCCAGGAGACAACAAGAGATTCAGAGACTCGTGAAAGAAAGGAGGTGCCTGAGGAAACAATGGAAGAAGGCCACGGAAGTGGAAAGGAAAGGCCTTGGGGCACTACAGGGCGACATCAAGCAGCGTCTGGCAGCACTGCGAAGAGCAGAATGCCTGAGAAGGCAACATAAGAAGAGAGAGCGAACGAGGACTGCCTTCTACAGAGATCCCTATAAATTTGTTAAGGACCTCTTTGTCAGGGAGAAATCTGGGACCCTCAAAGTACCCATAAGAGAACTGGAAGAACATCTTCGGAAGACCTACTCCGACAAACAGAGGCATGTGCCAGCCAGCATTCCGGAGGATATGCCACCCATCCAACCACCTGAGCACCAGATGGAAACAAGGCCCCCCACATGGAGCGAAGTTGAGAGCACAGTAAAACGGGCAAGAACAGCTTCAGCCCCGGGGCCCAACGGCATTCCATACAGGGTGTATAAGAACACGCCAGGCGTCTTGAAATACCTCTGGAAGCTTATGAAAGTGGCATGGGAAAAAGGAATGATACCAAAGGCATGGCGACGGGCAGGAGGGATCCTGATTCCCAAAGAGAAGAATTCCTCAACCATCGAGCAGTTTCGCCAGATCAGCCTTCTCAATGTGGAAGGAAAGATTTTCTTCAGTGTCGTGGCCCGTAGGCTCTCAGCATTCCTGCTGGCGAACAACTTTGTTGACACCTCAGTGCAAAAGGCAGGGATAAGTGGGTTCTCAGGTTGCTTGGAACACACAAATGTCATCTGGCACCAAGTACAGACGGCCAAGAAGGAGAAGAAAGACCTGCATGTGGTGTTTTTAGATCTTGCCAATGCCTTCGGGTCAGTGCCTCATGAGATCTTGTGGACAGCCTTCAACTTCTTTCAAGTGCCAGAGGGCATCACAAGTCTAGTCAAAGCCTACTTTCAGGATCTCCAATTCTGTGTTACAGCACAGGATAGTACAACTGCCTGGCAGCACCTTGAGATAGGCATTATGGCGGGCTGCACCATCTCGCCACTGGTGTTTACAATGGCAATGGAGCTACTTATTCGTGCATCACGATGGTTGGTTGGAGGAGAACGATTGAAGAGCGGGCTCCGTCTTCCCCCAATCAGGGCTTACATGGATGACATGACGACAATAACAACAACGGTCGCATGTACCAAACGTCTGCTGGAGAAACTCCGGGGAAACATCAAATGGGCACGAATGGAGATTAAACCCAGCAAATCCCGTAGCATCTCCATTGTCAAAGGTAAGCTCACCAATGCAAGGTTCTATGTGGACGACCAGCCAATCCCAACAGTTCTGGAGAAGCCTATCAAAAGCCTTGGCCGATGGTATAGCGCAGAACTTAAAGACTCTGAGCAGGTGGAACAACTCAGGCAGGATACAATCAGCGGCCTCAAGCAGATTAACAACACTGCTCTCCCTGGAAAATTGAAGCTATGGTGCTTTCAGTTTGGGCTGCTACCTCGCCTCATGTGGCCAATTTCCATCTATGAGGTCACCTTATCTCATGTCAATCGGCTTGAGAGACTGGTGAATGCCCAAGTGAGGAAGTGGCTTGGACTGCCGAGATGCCTTTCCAGCATAGGCCTGTATGGCAATGGAGCGCTCTCCCTTCCAATCTCAAGCCTGGTGGAGGAGTACAAATGTGCCAAAACAAGGGTGGAAATGACTCTTACAGAATCCCGGGACCCATGCGTCAGAGATGCGGCTCCAAACCTGGCAACAGGGAGGAAATGGAAACCATCTGCAGCAGTAGCAGTGGCAAAGACCACCCTCAGACACCGGGATATAGTGGGACGAGTCCAACATGGCAGAGGGGGTCTTGGCCTGGAAGCAACAACACCCGCTTTGCAAAAGGCTACTCCGTCTGAACGGCGACACATGGTGGTTGAGGAGGTGCGCAACCAGGAGGAGGCAGCCAGGTGTGCCAAGGCAGTCTCCCAAGCCCAGCAAGGACGCTGGATGAGGTGGGAGGGTGTGGAGAGGAGGAAAATCACGTGGAATGAGATGTGGAGCATGGAGGCTAATAGGCTCAGCTTCATCATCAGAGCCACTTATGATGTCCTGCCCTCTCCAACCAACCTACATCTCTGGTATGGAGAGGACCCAGCCTGCCTGCAGTGTGCAGCCCCAGCAACCCTCAAACACATCCTGGTGGGTTGCAAGACCTGCCTGACTCAAGGAAGATACACCTGGCGCCATAACCAAGTGTTGAAGTGCTTGGCTGCCGAACTTGAGGACAAGAGGGTCACCATCAACGCCATGCCTTTCAAAACCCAGACCACCCTCCCACGGAAGACAACATTCGTCCGACAAGGGGAGAAACGGAGAACCAAGCCATCACCTCCAAACTCAGGCCCACTGGACACAGCCCGGGATTGGGAAATGCGGGTAGACCTCAGCCAGAGGCTCACTTTCCCGCCAGAAATCGCAGCAACCAACCTGCGCCCAGATTTGGTCCTCTGGTCCAAGTCCTGCCGGCGTGTCTTCATTGTGGAGCTGACTGTCCCGTGGGAGGATAACATCGACGAAGCATTCGAAAGAAAAAGGCTGCGTTATGCTAACCTAGCAGCTGATGCTGAGGCGCGGGGATGGAACGTAAAGGTGTGGCCAGTGGAGGTTGGCTGCCGAGGCTTTGTAGCCAGGTCCACCACACGGCTCCTGAAGGAAGTTGGGATCAGAGGACAGGCCCAGCGGAAGGCAATAAAAGAACTTGCCAAAGCAGCCGAACGGAGCAGTCACTGGCTGTGGCTGAAACGGAGGGATGCAACATGGGCTGTTTGATGACCACGGGGTGCCACCATATGACACACACCCAGGTCTGATCAGCCTGTGGAAGGCCAACCTTGGAAGAGGGTGTATTGTGTTAAGAGGCCGAAACACCTGATGAAGACAAGGCACACAACTGATGACGTGTAGATTTGGTGGTGCCCCGCGATCCTGTCCAAACTCCACCCCACAGTCATGTCCGATAGGAGTTATCGTGCTGATATATTTTAGGGATATTAACAGCTAGTCCTATTAAGAATCCTACCTTCTGATTTTTTAAGGCAAGCTATTGAAAACGTCAGAAAATTGGAGAAAAGAGTGTATGTAGTTTGATTTGAGAGACTCATTTCATTATTGGACTCACCAAACCACTTACAGTGTTTCAGGTACAAAATGACTGTTTCTCGCTGAGAAAATGCCAAAAAGCGGATTTCTGTCATAACATTGATTTACCTTCTGATTTTTTAAGGCAAGCTATTGAAAACGTTAGAAAATTGGAGAAAGGAGTCTATGTAGTTGATTTGAGAGACTCATTTCATTATTGGACTCACCAAACCACTTACTTACTTTCAGGTACAAAATGACTGTTTCTCGCTGAGAAACTGCCAAAAAGCGGATTTCTGTAATAACCTTGATTTACCTTCTGATTTTTTAAGGCAAGCTATTGAAAACGTCCAAAAATTGGAGAAAGGAGTCTATGTAGTTGATTTGAGAGACTCATTTCATTATTGGACTCACCAAACCACTTACAGTGTTTCAGGTACAAAATGACTGTTTCTCGCTGAGAAAATGCCAAAAAGCGGATTTCTGTCATAACATTGATTTACCTTCTGATTTTTTAAGGCAAGCTATTGAAAACGTTAGAAAATTGGAGAAAGGAGTCTATGTAGTTGATTTGAGAGACTCATTTCATTATTGGACTCACCAAACCACTTACAGTGTTTCAGGTACAAAATGACTGTTTCTCGCTGAGAAAATGCCAAAAAGCGGATTTCTGTTATAACATTGATTTACCTTCTGATTTTTTAAGGCAAGCTATTGAAAACGTCCAAAAATTGGAGAAATTAGTCTATGTAGTTGATTTGAGGGACTCATTTCATTATTGGACTCACCAAAGCGCTTACAGTGTTTCAGGTACAAAATGACTGTTTCTCGCTGAGAAAATGCCAAAAAGCGGATTTCTGTAATAACATTGTTTTACCTTCTGAATTTTTAAGGCAACCTATTGAAAACGTCAGAAAATTGGAGAAAGGAGTTTTTGTAGTTGATTTGAGAGATTCATTTCATTATTGGACTCACCAAACCACTTACAGTGTTTCAGGTACAAAATGACTGTTTCTCGCTGAGAAACTGCCAAAAAGCGGATTTCTGTCATAACATTGATTTACCTTCTGATTTTTTAAGGCAAGCTATTGAAAACGTGAGAAAATTGGAGAAAGGAGTCTATGTAGTTGATTTGAGAGACTCATTTCATTATTGGACTCACCAAACCACTTACAGTGTTTCAGGTACAAAATGACTGTTTCTCGCTGAGAAAATGCCAAAAAGCGGATTTCTGTCATAACATTGATTTGCCTTCTGATTTCTCAAGGCAAGCTATTTAAAACGTCAGAAAATTGGAGAAAGGAGTCTATGTAGTTGATTTGAGAGACTCATTTCATTATTGGACTCACCAAACCACTTACAGTGTTTCAGGTAAAAAAATGACTGTTTCTCGCTGAGAAACTGCCAAAAAGCGGATTTCTGTCATAACATTGATTTACCTTCTGATTTTTTAAGGCAAGCTATTGAAAACGTCAGAAAATTGGAGAAAGGAGTCTATGTAGTTGATTTGAGAGACTCATTTCATTATTGGACTCACCAAACCACTTACAGTGTTTCAGGTACAAAATGACTGTTTCTCGCTGAGAAAATGCCAAAAAGCGGATTTCTGTCATAACATTGATTTACCTTCTGATTTTTTAAGTCATGCTATTGAAAACGTTAGAAAATTGGAGAAATGAGTCTATGTAGTTGATTTGAGAGACTCATGTCATTATTGGACTCACCAAACCACTTACTTACTTTCAGGTACAAAATGACTGTTTCTCGCTGAGAAACTGCCAAAAAGCGGATTTCTGTCATAACATTGATTTACCTTCTGATTTTTTAAGGCAAGCTATTGAAAACGTTAGAAAATTGGAGAAAGGAGTCTATGTAGTTGATTTGAGAGACTCATTTCATTATTGGACTCACCAAACCACTTACAGTGTTTCAGGTACAAAATGACTGTTTCTCGCTGAGAAACTGCCAAAAAGCGGATTTCTGTCATAACATTGATTTACCTTCTGATTTTTTAAGGCAAGCTATTGAAAACGTCAGAAAATTGGAGAAAGGAGTCTATGTAGTTGATTTGAGAGACTCATTTCATTATTGGACTCACCAAACCACTTACAGTGTTTCAGGTACAAAATGACTGTTTCTCGCTGAGAAAATGCCAAAAAGCGGATTTCTGTCATAACATTGATTTACCTTCTGATTTTTTAAGGCAAGCTATTGAAAACGTTAGAAAATTGGAGATATGAGTCTATGTAGTTGATTTGAGAGACTCATTTCATTATTGGACTCACCAAACCACTTACTTACTTTCAGGTACAAAATGACTGTTTCTCGCTGAGAAACTGCCAAAAAGCGGATTTCTGTCATAACATTGATTTACCTTCTGATTTTTTAAGGCAAGCTATTGAAAACGTCAGAAAATTGGAGAAATGAGTCTATGTAGTTGATTTGAGGGACTCATTTCATTATTGGACTCACCAAACCACTTACAGTGTTTCAGGTACAAAATGACTGTTTCTCGCTGAGAAAATGCCAAAAAGCGGATTTCTGTAATAACATTGTTTTACCTTCTGATTTTTTAAGGCAAGCTATTGAAAACGTCAGAAAATTGGAGAAAGGAGTCTATGTAGTTGATTTGAGAGACTCATGTCATTATTGGACTCACCAAACCACTTACTTACTTTCAGGTACAAAATGACTGTTTCTCGCTGAGAAACTGCCAAAAAGCGGATTTCTGTCATAACATTGATTTACCTTCTGATTTTTTAAGGCAAGCTATTGAAAACGTCAGAAAATTGGAGAAAGGAGTCTATGTAGTTGATTTGAGAGACTCATTTCATTATTGGACTCACCAAACCACTTACAGTGTTTCAGGTACAAAATGACTGTTTCTCGCTGAGAAAATGCCAAAAAGCGGATTTCTGTAATAACATTGTTTTACCTTCTGATTTTTTAAGGCAAGCTATTGAAAACGTCAGAAAATTGGAGAAAGGAGTCTATGTAGTTGATTTGAGAGCCTCATTTCATTATTGGACTCACCAAACCACTTACAGTGTTTCAGGTACAAAATGACTGTTTCTCGCTGAGAAAATGCCAAAAAGCGGATTTCTGTCATAACATTGATTTACCTTCTGATTTTTCAAGGCAAGCTATTGAAAACGTCAGAAAATTGGAGAAAGGAGTCTATGTAGTTGATTTGAGGGACTCATTTCATTATTGGACTCACCAAACCACATACAGTGTTTCAGGTACAAAATGACTGTTTCTCGCTGAGAAACTGCCAAAAAGCGGATTTCTGTCATAACATTGATTTACCTTCTGATTTTTTAAGGCAAGCTATTGAAAACGTGAGAAAATTGGAGAAAGGAGTCTATGTAGTTGATTTGAGAGACTCATTTCATTATTGGACTCACCAAACCACTTACAGTGTTTCAGGTACAAAATGACTGTTTCTCGCTGAGAAAATGCCAAAAAGCGGATTTCTGTCATAACATTGATTTGCCTTCTGATTTCTCAAGGCAAGCTATTTAAAACGTCAGAAAATTGGAGAAAGGAGTCTATGTAGTTGATTTGAGAGACTCATTTCATTATTGGACTCACCAAACCACTTACAGTGTTTCAGGTAAAAAAATGACTGTTTCTCGCTGAGAAACTGCCAAAAAGCGGATTTCTGTCATAACATTGATTTACCTTCTGATTTTTTAAGGCAAGCTATTGAAAACGTCAGAAAATTGGAGAAAGGAGTCTATGTAGTTGATTTGAGAGACTCATTTCATTATTGGACTCACCAAACCACTTACAGTGTTTCAGGTACAAAATGACTGTTTCTCGCTGAGAAAATGCCAAAAAGCGGATTTCTGTCATAACATTGATTTACCTTCTGATTTTTTAAGTCATGCTATTGAAAACGTTAGAAAATTGGAGAAATGAGTCTATGTAGTTGATTTGAGAGACTCATGTCATTATTGGACTCACCAAACCACTTACTTACTTTCAGGTACAAAATGACTGTTTCTCGCTGAGAAACTGCCAAAAAGCGGATTTCTGTCATAACATTGATTTACCTTCTGATTTTTTAAGGCAAGCTATTGAAAACGTTAGAAAATTGGAGAAAGGAGTCTATGTAGTTGATTTGAGAGACTCATTTCATTATTGGACTCACCAAACCACTTACAGTGTTTCAGGTACAAAATGACTGTTTCTCGCTGAGAAACTGCCAAAAAGCGGATTTCTGTCATAACATTGATTTACCTTCTGATTTTTTAAGGCAAGCTATTGAAAACGTCAGAAAATTGGAGAAAGGAGTCTATGTAGTTGATTTGAGAGACTCATTTCATTATTGGACTCACCAAACCACTTACAGTGTTTCAGGTACAAAATGACTGTTTCTCGCTGAGAAAATGCCAAAAAGCGGATTTCTGTCATAACATTGATTTACCTTCTGATTTTTTAAGGCAAGCTATTGAAAACGTTAGAAAATTGGAGATATGAGTCTATGTAGTTGATTTGAGAGACTCATTTCATTATTGGACTCACCAAACCACTTACTTACTTTCAGGTACAAAATGACTGTTTCTCGCTGAGAAACTGCCAAAAAGCGGATTTCTGTCATAACATTGATTTACCTTCTGATTTTTTAAGGCAAGCTATTGAAAACGTCAGAAAATTGGAGAAAGGAGTCTATGTAGTTGATTTGAGGGACTCATTTCATTATTGGACTCACCAAACCACTTACAGTGTTTCAGGTACAAAATGACTGTTTCTCGCTGAGAAAATGCCAAAAAGCGGATTTCTGTAATAACATTGTTTTACCTTCTGATTTTTTAAGGCAAGCTATTGAAAACGTCAGAAAATTGGAGAAAGGAGTCTATGTAGTTGATTTGAGAGCCTCATTTCATTATTGGACTCACCAAACCACTTACAGTGTTTCAGGTACAAAATGACTGTTTCTCGCTGAGAAAATGCCAAAAAGCGGATTTCTGTCATAACATTGATTTACCTTCTGATTTTTCAAGGCAAGCTATTTAAAACGTCAGAAAATTGGAGAAATGAGTCTATGTAGTTGATTTGAGAGACTCATGTCATTATTGGACTCACCAAACCACTTACTTACTTTCAGGTACAAAATGACTGTTTCTCGCTGAGAAACTGCCAAAAAGCGGATTTCTGTCATAACATTGATTTACCTTCTGATTTTTTAAGGCAAGCTATTGAAAACGTCAGAAAATTGGAGAAAGGAGTCTATGTAGTTGATTTGAGAGACTCATTTCATTATTGGACTCACCAAACCACTTACAGTGTTTCAGGTACAAAATGACTGTTTCTCGCTGAGAAAATGCCAAAAAGCGGATTTCTGTAATAACATTGTTTTACCTTCTGATTTTTTAAGGCAAGCTATTGAAAACGTCAGAAAATTGGAGAAAGGAGTCTATGTAGTTGATTTGAGAGCCTCATTTCATTATTGGACTCACCAAACCACTTACAGTGTTTCAGGTACAAAATGACTGTTTCTCGCTGAGAAAATGCCAAAAAGCGGATTTCTGTCATAACATTGATTTACCTTCTGATTTTTCAAGGCAAGCTATTTAAAACGTCAGAAAATTGGAGAAAGGAGTCTATGTAGTTGATTTGAGAGACTCATTTCATTATTGGACTCACCAAACCACTTACAGTGTTTCAGGTACAAAATGACTGTTTCTCGCTGAGAAAATGCCAAAAAGCGGATTTCTGTCATAACATTGATTTACCTTCTGATTTTTTAAGGCAAGCTATTGAAAACGTCAGAAAATTGGAGAAAGGAGTCTATGTAGTTTGATTTGAGAGACTCATTTCATTATTGGACTCACCAAACCACTTACAGTGTTTCAGGTACAAAATGACTGTTTCTCGCTGAGAAAATGCCAAAAAGCGGATTTCTGTCATAACATTGATTTACCTTCTGATTTTTCAAGGCAAGCTATTGAAAACGTCAGAAAATTGGAGAAAGGAGTCTATGTAGTTGATTTGAGGGACTCATTTCATTATTGGACTCACCAAACCACTTACAGTGTTTCAGGTACAAAATGACTGTTTCTCGCTGAGAAAATGCCAAAAAGCGGATTTCTGTAATAACATTGTTTTACCTTCTGATTTTTTAAGGCAAGCTATTGAAAACGTCAGAAAATTGGAGAAAGGAGTCTATGTAGTTGATTTGAGAGCCTCATTTCATTATTGGACTCACCAAACCACTTACAGTGTTTCAGGTACAAAATGACTGTTTCTCGCTGAGAAAATGCCAAAAAGCGGATTTCTGTCATAACATTGATTTACCTTCTGATTTTTCAAGGCAAGCTATTTAAAACGTCAGAAAATTGGAGAAAGGAGTCTATGTAGTTGATTTGAGAGACTCATTTCATTATTGGACTCACCAAACCATTTACAGTGTTTCAGGTTCAAAATGACTGTTTCTCGCTGAGAAAATGCCAAAAAGCGGATTTCTGTAATAACATTGTTTCAAGTGTCTGAGAGAGCTTAGCAAGGGGCCTCGCATTGACCATTACTTCCTTAGAGGTAGGGCAAATCAGTCGAATGAAGCCCAGTGGCAGGATATTCACCACAGTCCACAGGGTATCAGAACCCCAGACGAAGCTCAATCAAGCACAGATCCATTTATGAACATCAGCCCAGAGCCCATCCAGCCACAGACAGCAGTAGAGCGGAGGCTGACTGGACGAAAACCTCAAATCTTGTGGCCTAAATCCTGTCAGAAAAAGGAGTGGGAAACCACAGACACAGACCTCGTCCACCTTTTAGAAGGTCTGAAAGGGGGTGTGGAGAAAAAACTGGACAAGATCGGAGAGACCATTTATAGCTATGGAGCAGAGAGATTTGGTGTGAAACGTGAGAACTTGCAGACACAGAAGGAACCATCTGCTCATCTCAAGTCCAGGAGACAACAAGAGATTCAGAGACTCGTGAAAGAAAGGAGGTGCCTGAGGAAACAATGGAAGAAGGCCACGGAAGTGGAAAGGAAAGGCCTTGGGGCACTACAGGGCGACATCAAGCAGCGTCTGGCAGCACTGCGAAGAGCAGAATGCGTGAGAAGGCAACATAAGAAGAGAGAGCGAACGAGGACTGCCTTCTACAGAGATCCCTATAAATTTATTAAGGACCTCTTTGTCAGGGAGAAATCTGGGACCCTCAAAGTACCCATAAGAGAACTGGAAGAACATCTTTGGAAGACCTACTCCGACAAACAGAGGCATGTGCCAGCCAGCATTCCGGAGGATATGCCACCCATCCAACCACCTGAGCACCAGATGGAAACAAGGCCCCCCACATGGAGCGAAGTTGAGAGCACAGTAAAACGGGCAAGAACAGCTTCAGCCCCGGGGCCCAACGGCATTCCATACAGGGTGTATAAGAACACGCCAGGCGTCTTGAAATACCTCTGGAAGCTTATGAAAGTGGCATGGGAAAAAGGAATGATACCAAAGGCATGGCGACGGGCAGGAGGGATCCTGATTCCCAAAGAGAAGAATTCCTCAACCATCGAGCAGTTTCGCCAGATCAGCCTTCTCAATGTGGAAGGAAAGATTTTCTTCAGTGTCGTGGCCCGTAGGCTCTCAGCATTCCTGCTGGCGAAAAACTTTGTTGACACCTCACTGCAAAAGGCAGGGATAAGTGGGTTCTCAGGTTGCTTGGAACACACAAATGTCATCTGGCACCAAGTACAGACGGCCAAGAAGGAGAAGAAAGACCTGCATGTGGTGTTTTTAGATCTTGCCAATGCCTTCGGGTCAGTGCCTCATGAGATCTTGTGGACAGCGTTCAACTTCTTTCAAGTGCCAGAGGGCATCACAAGTCTAGTCAAAGCCTACTTCCAGGATCTCCAATTCTGTGTTACAGCACAGGATAGTACAACTGCCTGGCAGCACCTTGAGATAGGCATTATGGCCGGCTGCACCATCTCGCCACTGGTGTTTACAATGGCCATGGAGCTACTTATTCGTGCATCACGATGGGTGGTTGGAGGAGAACGATTGAAGAGCGGGCTCCGTCTTCCCCCAATCAGGGCGTACATGGACGACATGACGACAATAACAACAACGGTCGCATGTACCAAACGTCTGCTGGAGAAACTCCGGGGAAACATCAAATGGGCACGAATGGAGATTAAACCCAGCAAATCCCGTAGCATCTCCATTGTCAAAGGTAAGCTCACCAATGCAAGGTTCTATGTGGACGACCAGCCAATCCCAACAGTTCTGGAGAAGCCTATCAAAAGCCTTGGCCGATGGTATAGCGCAGAACTTAAAGACTCTGAGCAGGTGGAACAACTCAGGCAGGATACAATCAGCGGCCTCAAGCAGATTAACAACACTGCTCTCCCTGGAAAATTGAAGCTATGGTGCTTTCAGTTTGGGCTGCTACCTCGCCTCATGTGGCCAATTTCCATCTATGAGGTCACCTTATCTCATGTCAATCGAATTGAGAGACTGGTGAATGCCCAAGTGAGGAAGTGGCTTGGACTGCCGAGATGCCTTTCCAGCATAGGCCTGTATGGCAATGGAGCGCTCTCCCTTCCAATCTCAAGCTTGGTGGAGGAGTACAAATGTGCCAAAACAAGGGTGGAAATGACTCTTACAGAATCCCGGGACCCATGCGTCAGAGATGCGGCTCCAAACCTGGCAACAGGGAGGAAATGGAAACCATCTGCAGCAGTAGCAGTGGCAAAGACCACCCTCAGACACCGGGATATAGTGGGACGAGTCCAACATGGCAGAGGGGGTCTTGGCCTGGAAGCAACAACACCCGCTTGGCAAAAGGCTACTCCGTCTGAACGGCGACACATGGTGGTTGAGGAGGTGCGCAACCAGGAGGAGGCAGCCAGGTGTGCCAAGGCAGTCTCCCAAGCCCAGCAAGGACGCTGGATGAGGTGGGAGGGTGTGGAGAGGAGGAAAATCACGTGGAATGAGATGTGGAGCATGGAGGCTAATAGGCTCAGCTTCATCATCAGAGCCACTTATGATGTCCTGCCCTCTCCAACCAACCTACATCTCTGGTATGGAGAGGACCCGGCCTGCCTGCAGTGTGCAGCCCCAGCAACCCTCAAACACATCCTGGTGGGTTGCAAGACCAGCCTGACTCAAGGAAGATACACTTGGCGCCATAACCAAGTGTTGAAGTGCTTGGCTGCCGAACTTGAGGACAAGAGGGTCACCATCAACGCCATGCCTTTCAAAACCCAGACCACCCTCCCACGGAAGACAACATTCGTCCGACAAGGGGAGAAACGGAGAACCAAGCCATCACCTCCAAACTCAGGCCCACTGGACACAGCCCGGGATTGGGAAATGCGGGTAGACCTCAGCCAGAGGCTCACTTTCCCGCCAGAAATCGCAGCAACCAACCTGCGCCCAGATTTGGTCCTCTGGTCCAAGTCCTGCCGGCGTGTCTTCATTGTGGAGCTGACTGTCCCGTGGGAGGATAACATCGACGAAGCATTCGAAAGAAAAAGGCTGCGTTATGCTAACCTAGCAGCTGATGCTGAGGCGCGGGGATGGAACGTAAAGGTGTGGCCAGTGGAGGTTGGCTGCCGAGGCTTTGTAGCCAGGTCCACCACACGGCTCCTGAAGGAAGTTGGGATCAGAGGACAGGCCCAGCGGAAGGCAATAAAAGAACTTGCCAAAGCAGCCGAACGGAGCAGTCACTGGCTGTGGCTGAAGCGGAGGGATGCAACATGGGCTGTTTGATGACCACGGGGTGCCACCATATGACACACACCCAGGTCTGATCAGCCTGTGGCAGGCCAACCTTGGAAGAGGGTGTATTGTGTTAAGAGGCCGAAACACCTGATGAAGACAAGGCACACAACTGATGACGTGTAGATTTGGTGGTGCCCCGCGATCCTGTCCAAACTCCACAGTCATGTCCGATAGGAGTTATCGTGCTGATATATTTTAGGGATATTAACAGCTAGTCCTATTAAGAATCCTACCTTCTGATTTTTTAAGGCAAGCTATTGAAAACGTCAGAAAATTGGAGAAAGGAGTCTATGTAGTTGATTTGAGCGACTCATTTCATTATTGGACTCACCAAACCACTTACAGTGTTTCAGGTACAAAATGACTGTTTCTCGCTGAGAAACTGCCAAAAAGCGGATTTCTGTCATAACATTGATTTACCTTATGATTTTTTAAGGCAAGCTATTGAAAACGTCAGAAAATTGGAGAAAGGAGTCTATGTAGTTGATTTGAGAGACTCATTTCATTATTGGACTCACCAAACCACTTACAGTGTTTCAGGTACAAAATGACTGTTTCTCGCTGAGAAACTGCCAAAAAGCGGATTTCTGTCATAACATTGATTTACCTTCTGATTTTTTAAGGCAAGCTATTGAAAACGTCAGAAAATTGGAGAAAGGAGTCTATGTAGTTGATTTGAGAGACTCATTTCATTATTGGACTCACCAAACCACTTACAGTGTTTCAGGTACAAAATGACTGTTTCTCGCTGAGAAACTGCCAGAAAGCGGATTTCTGTCATAACATTGATTTACCTTCTGATTTTTTAAGGCAAGCTATTGAAAACGTTAGAAAATCGGAGAAAGGAGTCTATGTAGTTGATTTGAGAGACTCATTTCATTATTGGACTCACCAAACCACTTACAGTGTTTCAGGTACAAAATGACTGTTTCTCGCTGAGAAAATGCCAAAAAGCAGATTTCTGTAATAACATTGTTTTACCTTCTGATCTTTTAAGGCAAGCTATTGAAAACGTCAGAAAATTGGAGAAAGGAGTCTATGTAGTTGATTTGAGGGACTCATTTCATTATTGGACTCACCAAACCACTTACAGTGTTTCAGGTACAAAATGACTGTTTCTCGCTGAGAAAATGCCAAAAAGCGGATTTCTGTAATAACATTGTTTTACCTTCTGATTTTTTAAGGCAAGCTATTGAAAACGTCAGAAAATTGGAGAAATGAGTCTATGTAGTTGATTTGAGAGCCTCATTTCATTATTGGACTCACCAAACCACTTACAGTGTTTCAGGTACAAAATGACTGTTTCTCGCTGAGAAAATGCCAAAAAGCGGATTTCTGTCATAACATTGATTTGCCTTCTGATTTCTCAAGGCAAGCTATTTAAAACGTCAGAAAATTGGAGAAAGGAGTCTATGTAGTTGATTTGAGAGACTCATTTCATTATTGGACTCACCAAACCACTTACAGTGTTTCAGGTACAAAATGACTGTTTCTCGCTGAGAAACTGCCAGAAAGCGGATTTCTGTCATAACATTGATTTACCTTCTGATTTTTTAAGGCAAGCTATTGAAAACGTTAGAAAATCGGAGAAAGGAGTCTATGTAGTTGATTTGAGAGACTCATTTCATTATTGGACTCACCAAACCACTTACAGTGTTTCAGGTACAAAATGACTGTTTCTCGCTGAGAAACTGCCAAAAAGCGGATTTCTGTCATAACATTGATTTACCTTCTGAATTTTTTAAGGCAAGCTATTGAAAACGTCAGAAAATTGGAGAAAGGAGTCTATGTAGTTGATTTGAGAGACTCATTTCATTATTGGACTCACCAAACCACTTACAGTGTTTCAGGTACAAAATGACTGTTTCTCGCTGAGAAAATGGCAAAAAGCGGATTTCTGTCATAACATTGATTTACCTTCTGATTTTTTAAGGCAAGCTATTGAAAACGTTAGAAAATTGGAGAAAGGAGTCTATGTAGTTGATTTGAGAAACTCATTTCATTATTGGACTCACCAAACCACTTACTTACTTTCAGGTACAAAATGACTGTTTCTCGCTGAGAAACTGCCAAAAAGCGGATTTCTGTCATAACATTGATTTACCTTCTGATTTTTTAAGGCAAGCTATTGAAAACGTCAGAAAATTGGAGAAAGGAGTCTATGTAGTTGATTTGAGAGACTAATTTCATTATTGGACTCACCAAACCACTTACAGTGTTTCAGGTTAGGGTTAGGGTTAGGCTTAGGGTTAGGGTTAGGGTTATGAAAAGACCATTTCTCGCTGAGAAATTGCCAAAAAGCGGATTTCTGTAATAACATTGTTTTACCTTCTGATTTTTTAAGGCAAGCTATTGAAAACGTCAAAAAATTGGAGAAAGGAGTCTACGTAGTTGATTTGAGAGACTCATTTCATTATTGGACTCACCAAACCACGTACAGTGTTTCAGGTACAAAATGACTGTTTCTCGCTGAGAAAATGCCAAAAAGCGGATTTCTGTCATAACATTGATTTACCTTCTGATTTTTTAAGGCAAGCTATTGAAAACGTCAGAAAATTGGAGAAAGGAGTCTATGTAGTTGATTTGAGAGACTCATTTCATTATTGGACTCACCAAACCACTTACAGTGTTTCAGGTACAAAATGACTGTTTCTCGCTGAGAAAATGCCAAAAAGCGGATTTCTGTCATAACATTGATTTACCTTATGATTTTTTAAGGCAAGCTATTGAAAACGTTAGAAAATTGGAGAAAGGAGTCTATGTAGTTGATTTGAGAGACTCATTTCATTATTGGACTCACCAAACCACTTACAGTGTTTCAGGTACAAAATGACTGTTTCTCGCTGAGAAACTGCCAAAAAGCGGATTTCTGTCATAACATTGATTTACCTTCTGATTTTTTAAGGCAAGCTATTGAAAACGTCAGAAAATTGGAGAAAGGAGTCTATGTAGTTGATTTGAGAGACTCATTTCATTATTGGACTCACCAAACCACTTACAGTGTTTCAGGTACAAAATGACTGTTTCTCGCTGAGAAAATGCCAAAAAGCGGATTTCTGTCATAACATTGATTTACCTTCTGATTTTTTAAGGCAAGCTATTGAAAACGTTAGAAAATTGGAGAAATGAGTCTATGTAGTTGATTTGAGAGACTCATTTCATTATTGGACTCACCAAACCACTTACAGTGTTTCAGGTACAAAATGACTGTTTCTCGCTGAGAAAATGCCAAAAAGCGGATTTCTGTCATAACATTGATTTGCCTTCTGATTTCTCAAGGCAAGCTATTTAAAACGTCAGAAAATTGGAGAAAGGAGTCTATGTAGTTGATTTGAGAGACTCATTTCATTATTGGACTCACCAAACCACTTACAGTGTTTCAGGTTAGGGTTAGGGTTAGGGTTAGGGTTAGGGTTAGGGTTAGGGTTATGAAAAGACCATTTCTCGCTGAGAAATTGCCAAAAAGCGGATTTCTGTAATAACATTGTTTTACCTTCTGATTTTTTAAGGCAAGCTATTGAAAACGTCAGAAAATTGGAGAAAGGAGTCTACGTAGTTGATTTGAGAGACTCATTTCATTATTGGACTCACCAAACCACGTACAGTGTTTCAGGTACAAAATGACTGTTTCTCGCTGAGAAAATGCCAAAAAGCGGATTTCTGTCATAACATTGATTTACCTTCTGATTTTTTAAGGCAAGCTATTGAAAACGTCAGAAAATTGGAGAAAGGAGTCTATGTAGTTGATTTGAGAGACTCATTTCATTATTGGACTCACCAAACCACTTACAGTGTTTCAGGTACAAAATGACTGTTTCTCGCTGAGAAAATGCCAAAAAGCGGATTTCTGTCATAACATTGATTTACCTTATGATTTTTTAAGGCAAGCTATTGAAAACGTTAGAAAATTGGAGAAAGGAGTCTATGTAGTTGATTTGAGAGACTCC
Organism: Cololabis saira; assembly: GCF_033807715.1. Taxonomy (NCBI): domain Eukaryota; kingdom Metazoa; phylum Chordata; class Actinopteri; order Beloniformes; family Belonidae; genus Cololabis; species Cololabis saira. The sequence goes on from NW_026906227.1 coordinate 208,015, forward strand.
TTTCATTATTGGACTCACCAAACCACTTACAGTGTTTCAGGTACAAAATGACTGTTTCTCGCTGAGAAACTGCCAAAAAGCGGATTTCTGTCATAACATTGATTTACCTTCTGATTTTTTAAGGCAAGCTATTGAAAACGTCAGAAAATTGGAGAAAGGAGTCTATGTAGTTGATTTGAGAGACTCATTTCATTATTGGACTCACCAAACCACTTACAGTGTTTCAGGTACAAAATGACTGTTTCTCGCTGAGAAAATGCCAAAAAGCGGATTTCTGTCATAACATTGATTTACCTTCTGATTTTTTAAGGCAAGCTATTGAAAACGTTAGAAAATTGGAGAAATGAGTCTATGTAGTTGATTTGAGAGACTCATTTCATTATTGGACTCACCAAACCACTTACTTACTTTCAGGTACAAAATGACTGTTTCTCGCTGAGAAACTGCCAAAAAGCGGATTTCTGTCATAACATTGATTTACCTTCTGATTTTTTAAGGCAAGCTATTGAAAACGTCAGAAAATTGGAGAAAGGAGTCTATGTAGTTGATTTGAGAGACTCATTTCATTATTGGACTCACCAAACCACTTACAGTGTTTCAGGTACAAAATGACTGTTTCTCGCTGAGAAAATGCCAAAAAGCGGATTTCTGTAATAACATTGTTTTACCTTCTGATTTTTTAAGGCAAGCTATTGAAAACGTCAGAAAATTGGAGAAAGGAGTCTATGTAGTTGATTTGAGAGCCTCATTTCATTATTGGACTCACCAAACCACTTACCGTGTTTCAGGTACAAAATGACTGTTTCTCGCTGAGAAAATGCCAAAAAGCGGATTTCTGTCATAACATTGATTTACCTTCTGATTTTTCAAGGCAAGCTATTTAAAACGTCAGAAAATTGGAGAAATGAGTCTATGTAGTTGATTTGAGAGACTCATGTCATTATTGGACTCACCAAACCACTTACTTACTTTCAGGTACAAAATGACTGTTTCTCGCTGAGAAAATGCCAAAAAGCGGATTTCTGTCATAACATTGATTTACCTTCTGATTTTTTAAGGCAAGCTATTGAAAACGTCAGAAAATTGGAGAAAGGAGTCTATGTAGTTGATTTGAGAGACTCATTTCATTATTGGACTCACCAAACCACTTACAGTGTTTCAGGTACAAAATGACTGTTTCTCGCTGAGAAACTGCCAAAAAGCGGATTTCTGTCATAACATTGATTTACCTTCTGATTTTTCAAGGCAAGCTATTGAAAACGTCAGAAAATTGGAGAAAGGAGTCTATGTAGTTGATTTGAGAGACTCATTTCATTATTGGACTCACCAAACCACTTACCGTGTTTCAGGTACAAAATGACTGTTTCTCGCTGAGAAAATGCCAAAAAGCGGATTTCTGTCATAACATTGATTTACCTTCTGATTTTTCAAGGCAAGCTATTTAAAACGTCAGAAAATTGGAGAAATGAGTCTATGTAGTTGATTTGAGAGACTCATGTCATTATTGGACTCACCAAACCACTTACTTACTTTCAGGTACAAAATGACTGTTTCTCGCTGAGAAAATGCCAAAAAGCGGATTTCTGTCATAACATTGATTTACCTTCTGATTTTTTAAGGCAAGCTATTGAAAACGTCAGAAAATTGGAGAAAGGAGTCTATGTAGTTGATTTGAGAGACTCATTTCATTATTGGACTCACCAAACCACTTACAGTGTTTCAGGTACAAAATGACTGTTTCTCGCTGAGAAACTGCCAAAAAGCGGATTTCTGTCATAACATTGATTTACCTTCTGATTTTTCAAGGCAAGCTATTGAAAACGTCAGAAAATTGGAGAAAGGAGTCTATGTAGTTGATTTGAGAGACTCATTTCATTATTGGACTCACCAAACCACTTACAGTGTTTCAGGTACAAAATGACTGTTTCTCGCTGAGAAAATGCCAAAAAGCGGATTTCTGTCATAACATTGATTTACCTTCTGATTTTTTAAGGCAAGCTATTGAAAACGTTAGAAAATTGGAGAAATGAGTCTATGTAGTTGATTTGAGAGACTCATTTCATTATTGGACTCACCAAACCACTTACTTACTTTCAGGTACAAAATGACTGTTTCTCGCTGAGAAACTGCCAAAAAGCGGATTTCTGTCATAACATTGATTTACCTTCTGATTTTTTAAGGCAAGCTATTGAAAACGTCAGAAAATTGGAGAAAGGAGTCTATGTAGTTGATTTGAGAGACTCATTTCATTATTGGACTCACCAAACCACTTACAGTGTTTCAGGTACAAAATGACTGTTTCTCGCTGAGAAAATGCCAAAAAGCGGATTTCTGTAATAACATTGTTTTACCTTCTGATTTTTCAAGGCAAGCTATTGAAAACGTCAGAAAATTGGAGAAAGGAGTCTATGTAGTTGATTTGAGAGCCTCATTTCATTATTGGACTCACCAAACCACTTACCGTGTTTCAGGTACAAAATGACTGTTTCTCGCTGAGAAAATGCCAAAAAGCGGATTTCTGTCATAACATTGATTTACCTTCTGATTTTTCAAGGCAAGCTATTTAAAACGTCAGAAAATTGGAGAAATGAGTCTATGTAGTTGATTTGAGAGACTCATGTCATTATTGGACTCACCAAACCACTTACTTACTTTCAGGTACAAAATGACTGTTTCTCGCTGAGAAAATGCCAAAAAGCGGATTTCTGTCATAACATTGATTTACCTTCTGATTTTTTAAGGCAAGCTATTGAAAACGTCAGAAAATTGGAGAAAGGAGTCTATGTAGTTGATTTGAGAGCCTCATTTCATTATTGGACTCACCAAACCACTTACCGTGTTTCAGGTACAAAATGACTGTTTCTCGCTGAGAAAATGCCAAAAAGCGGATTTCTGTCATAACATTGATTTACCTTCTGATTTTTCAAGGCAAGCTATTGAAAACGTTAGAAAATTGGAGAAAGGAGTCAATGTAGTTGATTTGAGAGACTCATTTCATTATTGGACTCACCAAACCACTTACAGTGTTTCAGGTACAAAATGACTGTTTCTCGCTGAGAAAATGCCAAAAAGCGGATTTCTGTAATAACATTGTTTTACCTTCTGATTTTTTAAGGCAAGCTATTGAAAACGTCAGAAAATTGGAGAAATGAGTCTATGTAGTTGATTTGAGAGCCTCATTTCATTATTGGACTCACCAAACCACTTACAGTGTTTCAGGTACAAAATGACTGTTTCTCGCTGAGAAAATGCCAAAAAGCGGATTTCTGTCATAACATTGATTTGCCTTCTGATTTCTCAAGGCAAGCTATTTAAAACGTCAGAAAATTGGAGAAAGGAGTCTATGTAGTTGATTTGAGAGACTCATTTCATTATTGGACTCACCAAACCACTTACAGTGTTTCAGGTACAAAATGACTGTTTCTCGCTGAGAAACTGCCAAAAAGCGGATTTCTGTAATAACATTGTTTTACCTTCTGATTTTTTAAGGCAAGCTATTGAAAACGTCAGAAAATTGGAGAAATGAGTCTATGTAGTTGATTTGAGAGCCTCATTTCATTATTGGACTCACCAAACCACTTACAGTGTTTCAGGTACAAAATGACTGTTTCTCGCTGAGAAAATGCCAAAAAGCGGATTTCTGTCATAACATTGATTTGCCTTCTGATTTCTCAAGGCAAGCTATTTAAAACGTCAGAAAATTGGAGAAAGGAGTCTATGTAGTTGATTTGAGAGACTCATTTCATTATTGGACTCACCAAACCACTTACAGTGTTTCAGGTACAAAATGACTGTTTCTCGCTGAGAAACTGCCAAAAAGCGGATTTCTGTCATAACATTGATTTACCTTCTGATTTTTCAAGGCAAGCTATTTAAAACGTCAGAAAATTGGAGAAATGAGTCTATGTAGTTGATTTGAGAGACTCATGTCATTATTGGACTCACCAAACCACTTACTTACTTTCAGGTACAAAATGACTGTTTCTCGCTGAGAAAATGCCAAAAAGCGGATTTCTGTCATAACATTGATTTACCTTCTGATTTTTTAAGGCAAGCTATTGAAAACGTCAGAAAATTGGAGAAAGGAGTCTATGTAGTTGATTTGAGAGCCTCATTTCATTATTGGACTCACCAAACCACTTACCGTGTTTCAGGTACAAAATGACTGTTTCTCGCTGAGAAACTGCCAGAAAGCGGATTTCTGTCATAACATTGATTTACCTTCTGATTTTTTAAGGCAAGCTATTGAAAACGTTAGAAAATCGGAGAAAGGAGTCTATGTAGTTGATTTGAGAGACTCATTTCATTATTGGACTCACCAAACCACTTACAGTGTTTCAGGTACAAAATGACTGTTTCTCGCTGAGAAACTGCCAAAAAGCGGATTTCTGTCATAACATTGATTTACCTTCTGAATTTTTTAAGGCAAGCTATTGAAAACGTCAGAAAATTGGAGAAAGGAGTCTATGTAGTTGATTTGAGAGACTCATTTCATTATTGGACTCACCAAACCACTTACAGTGTTTCAGGTACAAAATGACTGTTTCTCGCTGAGAAAATGGCAAAAAGCGGATTTCTGTCATAACATTGATTTACATTCTGATTTTTTAAGGCAAGCTATTGAAAACGTTAGAAAATTGGAGAAAGGAGTCTATGTAGTTGATTTGAGAAACTCATTTCATTATTGGACTCACCAAACCACTTACTTACTTTCAGGTACAAAATGACTGTTTCTCGCTGAGAAACTGCCAAAAAGCGGATTTCTGTCATAACATTGATTTACCTTCTGATTTTTTAAGGCAAGCTATTGAAAACGTCAGAAAATTGGAGAAAGGAGTCTATGTAGTTGATTTGAGAGACTAATTTCATTATTGGACTCACCAAACCACTTACAGTGTTTCAGGTTAGGGTTAGGGTTAGGTTTAGGGTTAGGGTTAGGGTTATGAAAAGACCATTTCTCGCTGAGAAATTGCCAAAAAGCGGATTTCTGTAATAACATTGTTTTACCTTCTGATTTTTTAAGGCAAGCTATTGAAAACGTCAGAAAATTGGAGAAAGGAGTCTACGTAGTTGATTTGAGAGACTCATTTCATTATTGGACTCACCAAACCACGTACAGTGTTTCAGGTACAAAATGACTGTTTCTCGCTGAGAAAATGCCAAAAAGCGGATTTCTGTCATAACATTGATTTACCTTCTGATTTTTTAAGGCAAGCTATTGAAAACGTCAGAAAATTGGAGAAAGGAGTCTATGTAGTTGATTTGAGAGACTCATTTCATTATTGGACTCACCAAACCACTTACAGTGTTTCAGGTACAAAATGACTGTTTCTCGCTGAGAAAATGCCAAAAAGCGGATTTCTGTCATAACATTGATTTACCTTATGATTTTTTAAGGCAAGCTATTGAAAACGTTAGAAAATTGGAGAAAGGAGTCTATGTAGTTGATTTGAGAGACTCATTTCATTATTGGACTCACCAAACCACTTACAGTGTTTCAGGTACAAAATGACTGTTTCTCGCTGAGAAACTGCCAAAAAGCGGATTTCTGTCATAACATTGATTTACCTTCTGATTTTTTAAGGCAAGCTATTGAAAACGTCAGAAAATTGGAGAAAGGAGTCTATGTAGTTGATTTGAGAGACTCATTTCATTATTGGACTCACCAAACCACTTACAGTGTTTCAGGTACAAAATGACTGTTTCTCGCTGAGAAAATGCCAAAAAGCGGATTTCTGTCATAACATTGATTTACCTTCTGATTTTTTAAGGCAAGCTATTGAAAACGTTAGAAAATTGGAGAAATGAGTCTATGTAGTTGATTTGAGAGACTCATTTCATTATTGGACTCACCAAACCACTTACAGTGTTTCAGGTACAAAATGACTGTTTCTCGCTGAGAAAATGCCAAAAAGCGGATTTCTGTCATAACATTGATTTGCCTTCTGATTTCTCAAGGCAAGCTATTTAAAACGTCAGAAAATTGGAGAAAGGAGTCTATGTAGTTGATTTGAGAGACTCATTTCATTATTGGACTCACCAAACCACTTACAGTGTTTCAGGTTAGGGTTAGGGTTAGGGTTAGGGTTAGGGTTAGGGTTAGGGTTATGAAAAGACCATTTCTCGCTGAGAAATTGCCAAAAAGCGGATTTCTGTAATAACATTGTTTTACCTTCTGATTTTTTAAGGCAAGCTATTGAAAACGTCAGAAAATTGGAGAAAGGAGTCTACGTAGTTGATTTGAGAGACTCATTTCATTATTGGACTCACCAAACCACTTACAGTGTTTCAGGTACAAAATGACTGTTTCTCGCTGAGAAAATGCCAAAAAGCGGATTTCTGTCATAACATTGATTTACCTTCTGATTTTTCAAGGCAAGCTATTGAAAACGTCAGAAAATTGGAGAAAGGAGTCTATGTAGTTGATTTGAGAGACTCATTTCATTATTGGACTCACCAAACCACTTACAGTGTTTCAGGTACAAAATGACTGTTTCTCGCTGAGAAAATGCCAAAAAGCGGATTTCTGTCATAACATTGATTTACCTTCTGATTTTTTAAGGCAAGCTATTGAAAACGTCAGAAAATTGGAGAAAGGAGTCTATGTAGTTGATTTGAGAGACTCATTTCATTATTGGACTCACCAAACCACTTACAGTGTTTCAGGTACAAAATGACTGTTTCTCGCTGAGAAAATGCCAAAAAGCGGATTTCTGTAATAACATTGTTTTACCTTCTGATTTTTCAAGGCAAGCTATTGAAAACGTCAGAAAATTGGAGAAAGGAGTCTATGTAGTTGATTTGAGAGCCTCATTTCATTATTGGACTCACCAAACCACTTACCGTGTTTCAGGTACAAAATGACTGTTTCTCGCTGAGAAAATGCCAAAAAGCGGATTTCTGTCATAACATTGATTTACCTTCTGATTTTTCAAGGCAAGCTATTTAAAACGTCAGAAAATTGGAGAAATGAGTCTATGTAGTTGATTTGAGAGACTCATGTCATTATTGGACTCACCAAACCACTTACTTACTTTCAGGTACAAAATGACTGTTTCTCGCTGAGAAAATGCCAAAAAGCGGATTTCTGTCATAACATTGATTTACCTTCTGATTTTTTAAGGCAAGCTATTGAAAACGTCAGAAAATTGGAGAAAGGAGTCTATGTAGTTGATTTGAGAGCCTCATTTCATTATTGGACTCACCAAACCACTTACCGTGTTTCAGGTACAAAATGACTGTTTCTCGCTGAGAAAATGCCAAAAAGCGGATTTCTGTCATAACATTGATTTACCTTCTGATTTTTCAAGGCAAGCTATTGAAAACGTTAGAAAATTGGAGAAAGGAGTCAATGTAGTTGATTTGAGAGACTCATTTCATTATTGGACTCACCAAACCACTTACAGTGTTTCAGGTACAAAATGACTGTTTCTCGCTGAGAAAATGCCAAAAAGCGGATTTCTGTAATAACATTGTTTTACCTTCTGATTTTTTAAGGCAAGCTATTGAAAACGTCAGAAAATTGGAGAAATGAGTCTATGTAGTTGATTTGAGAGCCTCATTTCATTATTGGACTCACCAAACCACTTACAGTGTTTCAGGTACAAAATGACTGTTTCTCGCTGAGAAAATGCCAAAAAGCGGATTTCTGTCATAACATTGATTTGCCTTCTGATTTCTCAAGGCAAGCTATTTAAAACGTCAGAAAATTGGAGAAAGGAGTCTATGTAGTTGATTTGAGAGACTCATTTCATTATTGGACTCACCAAACCACTTACAGTGTTTCAGGTTAGGGTTAGGGTTAGGGTTAGGGTTAGGGTTAGGGTTATGAAAAGACCATTTCTCGCTGAGAAATTGCCAAAAAGCGGATTTCTGTAATAACATTGTTTTACCTTCTGATTTTTTAAGGCAAGCTATTGAAAACGTCAGAAAATTGGAGAAAGGAGTCTACGTAGTTGATTTGAGAGACTCATTTCATTATTGGACTCACCAAACCACGTACAGTGTTTCAGGTACAAAATGACTGTTTCTCGCTGAGAAAATGCCAAAAAGCGGATTTCTGTCATAACATTGATTTACCTTCTGATTTTTTAAGGCAAGCTATTGAAAACGTCAGAAAATTGGAGAAAGGAGTCTATGTAGTTGATTTGAGAGACTCATTTCATTATTGGACTCACCAAACCACTTACAGTGTTTCAGGTACAAAATGACTGTTTCTCGCTGAGAAAATGCCAAAAAGCGGATTTCTGTCATAACATTGATTTACCTTATGATTTTTTAAGGCAAGCTATTGAAAACGTTAGAAAATTGGAGAAAGGAGTCTATGTAGTTGATTTGAGAGACTCCTTTCATTATTGGACTCACCAAACCACTTACAGTGTTTCAGGTACAAAATGACTGTTTCTCGCTGAGAAACTGCCAAAAAGCGGATTTCTGTCATAACATTGATTTACCTTCTGATTTTTTAAGGCAAGCTATTGAAAACGTCAGAAAATTGGAGAAAGGAGTCTATGTAGTTGATTTGAGAGACTCATTTCATTATTGGACTCACCAAACCACTTACAGTGTTTCAGGTACAAAATGACTGTTTCTCGCTGAGAAAATGCCAAAAAGCGGATTTCTGTCATAACATTGATTTACCTTCTGATTTTTTAAGGCAAGCTATTGAAAACGTTAGAAAATTGGAGAAATGAGTCTATGTAGTTGATTTGAGAGACTCATTTCATTATTGGACTCACCAAACCACTTACTTACTTTCAGGTACAAAATGACTGTTTCTCGCTGAGAAACTGCCAAAAAGCGGATTTCTGTCATAACATTGATTTACCTTCTGATTTTTTAAGGCAAGCTATTGAAAACGTCAGTAAATTGGAGAAAGGAGTCTATGTAGTTGATTTGAGAGACTCATTTCATTATTGGACTCACCAAACCACTTACAGTGTTTCAGGTACAAAATGACTGTTTCTCGCTGAGAAAATGCCAAAAAGCGGATTTCTGTAATAACATTGTTTTACCTTCTGATTTTTTAAGGCAAGCTATTGAAAACGTCAGAAAATTGGAGAAAGGAGTCTATGTAGTTGATTTGAGAGCCTCATTTCATTATTGGACTCACCAAACCACTTACCGTGTTTCAGGTACAAAATGACTGTTTCTCGCTGAGAAAATGCCAAAAAGCGGATTTCTGTCATAACATTGATTTACCTTCTGATTTTTCAAGGCAAGCTATTTAAAACGTCAGAAAATTGGAGAAATGAGTCTATGTAGTTGATTTGAGAGACTCATGTCATTATTGGACTCACCAAACCACTTACTTACTTTCAGGTACAAAATGACTGTTTCTCGCTGAGAAAATGCCAAAAAGCGGATTTCTGTCATAACATTGATTTACCTTCTGATTTTTTAAGGCAAGCTATTGAAAACGTCAGAAAATTGGAGAAAGGAGTCTATGTAGTTGATTTGAGAGACTCATTTCATTATTGGACTCACCAAACCACTTACAGTGTTTCAGGTACAAAATGACTGTTTCTCGCTGAGAAACTGCCAAAAAGCGGATTTCTGTCATAACATTGATTTACCTTCTGATTTTTCAAGGCAAGCTATTGAAAACGTCAGAAAATTGGAGAAAGGAGTCTATGTAGTTGATTTGAGAGACTCATTTCATTATTGGACTCACCAAACCACTTACAGTGTTTCAGGTACAAAATGACTGTTTCTCGCTGAGAAAATGCCAAAAAGCGGATTTCTGTCATAACATTGATTTACCTTCTGATTTTTTAAGGCAAGCTATTGAAAACGTTAGAAAATTGGAGAAATGAGTCTATGTAGTTGATTTGAGAGACTCATTTCATTATTGGACTCACCAAACCACTTACAGTGTTTCAGGTACAAAATGACTGTTTCTCGCTGAGAAAATGCCAAAAAGCGGATTTCTGTCATAACATTGATTTACCTTCTGATTTTTTAAGGCAAGCTATTGAAAACGTTAGAAAATTGGAGAAATGAGTCTATGTAGTTGATTTGAGAGACTCATTTCATTATTGGACTCACCAAACCACTTACTTACTTTCAGGTACAAAATGACTGTTTCTCGCTGAGAAACTGCCAAAAAGCGGATTTCTGTCATAACATTGATTTACCTTCTGATTTTTTAAGGCAAGCTATTGAAAACGTCAGAAAATTGGAGAAAGGAGTCTATGTAGTTGATTTGAGAGACTCATTTCATTATTGGACTCACCAAACCACTTACAGTGTTTCAGGTACAAAATGACTGTTTCTCGCTGAGAAAATGCCAAAAAGCGGATTTCTGTAATAACATTGTTTTACCTTCTGATTTTTTAAGGCAAGCTATTGAAAACGTCAGAAAATTGGAGAAAGGAGTCTATGTAGTTGATTTGAGAGCCTCATTTCATTATTGGACTCACCAAACCACTTACCGTGTTTCAGGTACAAAATGACTGTTTCTCGCTGAGAAAATGCCAAAAAGCGGATTTCTGTCATAACATTGATTTACCTTCTGATTTTTCAAGGCAAGCTATTTAAAACGTCAGAAAATTGGAGAAATGAGTCTATGTAGTTGATTTGAGAGACTCATGTCATTATTGGACTCACCAAACCACTTACTTACTTTCAGGTACAAAATGACTGTTTCTCGCTGAGAAAATGCCAAAAAGCGGATTTCTGTCATAACATTGATTTACCTTCTGATTTTTTAAGGCAAGCTATTGAAAACGTCAGAAAATTGGAGAAAGGAGTCTATGTAGTTGATTTGAGAGACTCATTTCATTATTGGACTCACCAAACCACTTACAGTGTTTCAGGTACAAAATGACTGTTTCTCGCTGAGAAACTGCCAAAAAGCGGATTTCTGTCATAACATTGATTTACCTTCTGATTTTTCAAGGCAAGCTATTGAAAACGTCAGAAAATTGGAGAAAGGAGTCTATGTAGTTGATTTGAGAGACTCATTTCATTATTGGACTCACCAAACCACTTACAGTGTTTCAGGTACAAAATGACTGTTTCTCGCTGAGAAAATGCCAAAAAGCGGATTTCTGTCATAACATTGATTTACCTTCTGATTTTTTAAGGCAAGCTATTGAAAACGTTAGAAAATTGGAGAAATGAGTCTATGTAGTTGATTTGAGAGACTCATTTCATTATTGGACTCACCAAACCACTTACTTACTTTCAGGTACAAAATGACTGTTTCTCGCTGAGAAACTGCCAAAAAGCGGATTTCTGTCATAACATTGATTTACCTTCTGATTTTTTAAGGCAAGCTATTGAAAACGTCAGAAAATTGGAGAAAGGAGTCTATGTAGTTGATTTGAGAGACTCATTTCATTATTGGACTCACCAAACCACTTACAGTGTTTCAGGTACAAAATGACTGTTTCTCGCTGAGAAAATGCCAAAAAGCGGATTTCTGTAATAACATTGTTTTACCTTCTGATTTTTCAAGGCAAGCTATTGAAAACGTCAGAAAATTGGAGAAAGGAGTCTATGTAGTTGATTTGAGAGCCTCATTTCATTATTGGACTCACCAAACCACTTACCGTGTTTCAGGTACAAAATGACTGTTTCTCGCTGAGAAAATGCCAAAAAGCGGATTTCTGTCATAACATTGATTTACCTTCTGATTTTTCAAGGCAAGCTATTTAAAACGTCAGAAAATTGGAGAAATGAGTCTATGTAGTTGATTTGAGAGACTCATGTCATTATTGGACTCACCAAACCACTTACTTACTTTCAGGTACAAAATGACTGTTTCTCGCTGAGAAAATGCCAAAAAGCGGATTTCTGTCATAACATTGATTTACCTTCTGATTTTTTAAGGCAAGCTATTGAAAACGTCAGAAAATTGGAGAAAGGAGTCTATGTAGTTGATTTGAGAGCCTCATTTCATTATTGGACTCACCAAACCACTTACCGTGTTTCAGGTACAAAATGACTGTTTCTCGCTGAGAAAATGCCAAAAAGCGGATTTCTGTCATAACATTGATTTACCTTCTGATTTTTCAAGGCAAGCTATTGAAAACGTTAGAAAATTGGAGAAAGGAGTCAATGTAGTTGATTTGAGAGACTCATTTCATTATTGGACTCACCAAACCACTTACAGTGTTTCAGGTACAAAATGACTGTTTCTCGCTGAGAAAATGCCAAAAAGCGGATTTCTGTCATAACATTGATTTACCTTCTGATTTTTTAAGGCAAGCTATTAAAAACGTCAGAAAATTGGAGAAAGGAGTCTATGTAGTTGATTTGAGAGACTCATTTCATTATTGGACTCACCAAACCACTTACAGTGTTTCAGGTTAGGGTTAGGGTTAGGGTTAGGGTTAGGGTTAGGGTTAGGGTTAGGGTTAGGGTTAGGGTTATGAAAAGACCATTTCTCGCTGAGAAAATGCCAAAAAGCGGATTTCTGTCATAACATTGATTTACCTTCTGATTTTTTAAGGCAAGCTATTGAAAACGTCAGAAAATTGGAGAAAGGAGTCTATGTAGTTGATTTGAGAGACTCATTTCATTATTGGACTCACCAAACCACTTACAGTGTTTCAGGTACAAAATGACTGTTTCTCGCTGAGAAAATGCCAAAAAGCGGATTTCTGTCATAACATTGATTTACCTTATGATTTTTTAAGGCAAGCTATTGAAAACGTTAGAAAATTGGAGAAAGGAGTCTATGTAGTTGATTTGAGAGACTCATTTCATTATTGGACTCACCAAACCACTTACAGTGTTTCAGGTACAAAATGACTGTTTCTCGCTGAGAAACTGCCAAAAAGCGGATTTCTGTCATAACATTGATTTACCTTCTGATTTTTTAAGGCAAGCTATTGAAAACGTCAGAAAATTGGAGAAAGGAGTCTATGTAGTTGATTTGAGAGACTCATTTCATTATTGGACTCACCAAACCACTTACAGTGTTTCAGGTACAAAATGACTGTTTCTCGCTGAGAAAATGCCAAAAAGCGGATTTCTGTCATAACATTGATTTACCTTCTGATTTTTTAAGGCAAGCTATTGAAAACGTTAGAAAATTGGAGAAATGAGTCTATGTAGTTGATTTGAGAGACTCATTTCATTATTGGACTCACCAAACCACTTACTTACTTTCAGGTACAAAATGACTGTTTCTCGCTGAGAAACTGCCAAAAAGCGGATTTCTGTCATAACATTGATTTACCTTCTGATTTTTTTAAGGCAAGCTATTGAAAACGTCAGAAAATTGGAGAAAGGAGTCTATGTAGTTGATTTGAGAGACTCATTTCATTATTGGACTCACCAAACCACTTACAGTGTTTCAGGTACAAAATGACTGTTTCTCGCTGAGAAAATGCCAAAAAGCGGATTTCTGTAATAACATTGTTTTACCTTCTGATTTTTTAAGGCAAGCTATTGAAAACGTCAGAAAATTGGAGAAAGGAGTCTATGTAGTTGATTTGAGAGCCTCATTTCATTATTGGACTCACCAAACCACTTACCGTGTTTCAGGTACAAAATGACTGTTTCTCGCTGAGAAAATGCCAAAAAGCGGATTTCTGTCATAACATTGATTTACCTTCTGATTTTTCAAGGCAAGCTATTTAAAACGTCAGAAAATTGGAGAAATGCGTCTATGTAGTTGATTTGAGAGACTCATGTCATTATTGGACTCACCAAACCACTTACTTACTTTCAGGTACAAAATGACTGTTTCTCGCTGAGAAAATGCCAAAAAGCGGATTTCTGTCATAACATTGATTTACCTTCTGATTTTTTAAGGCAAGCTATTGAAAACGTCAGAAAATTGGAGAAAGGAGTCTATGTAGTTGATTTGAGAGCCTCATTTCATTATTGGACTCACCAAACCACTTACCGTGTTTCAGGTACAAAATGACTGTTTCTCGCTGAGAAAATGCCAAAAAGCGGATTTCTGTCATAACATTGATTTACCTTCTGATTTTTCAAGGCAAGCTATTTAAAACGTCAGAAAATTGGAGAAATGAGTCTATGTAGTTGATTTGAGAGACTCATGTCATTATTGGACTCACCAAACCACTTACTTACTTTCAGGTACAAAATGACTGTTTCTCGCTGAGAAAATGCCAAAAAGCGGATTTCTGTCATAACATTGATTTACCTTCTGATTTTTTAAGGCAAGCTATTGAAAACGTCAGAAAATTGGAGAAAGGAGTCTATGTAGTTGATTTGAGAGACTCATTTCATTATTGGACTCACCAAACCACTTACAGTGTTTCAGGTTAGGGTTAGGGTTAGGGTTAGGGTTAGGGTTAGGGTTAGGGTTAGGGTTATGAAAAGACCATTTCTCGCTGAGAAAATGCCAAAAAGCGGATTTCTGTCATAACATTGATTTACCTTCTGATTTTTTAAGGCAAGCTATTGAAAACGTCAGAAAATTGGAGAAAGGAGTCTATGTAGTTGATTTGAGAGACTCATTTCATTATTGGACTCACCAAACCACTTACCGTGTTTCAGGTACAAAATGACTGTTTCTCGCTGAGAAAATTCCAAAAAGCGGATTTCTGTCATAACATTGATTTACCTTCTGATTTTTCAAGGCAAGCTATTTAAAACGTCAGAAAATTGGAGAAATGAGTCTATGTAGTTGATTTGAGAGACTCATGTCATTATTGGACTCACCAAACCACTTACTTACTTTCAGGTACAAAATGACTGTTTCTCGCTGAGAAAATGCCAAAAAGCGGATTTCTGTCATAACATTGATTTACCTTCTGATTTTTTAAGGCAAGCTATTGAAAACGTCAGAAAATTGGAGAAAGGAGTCTATGTAGTTGATTTGAGAGCCTCATTTCATTATTGGACTCACCAAACCACTTACCGTGTTTCAGGTACAAAATGACTGTTTCTCGCTGAGAAAATGCCAAAAAGCGGATTTCTGTCATAACATTGATTTACCTTCTGATTTTTCAAGGCAAGCTATTTAAAACGTCAGAAAATTGGAGAAATGAGTCTATGTAGTTGATTTGAGAGACTCATGTCATTATTGGACTCACCAAACCACTTACTTACTTTCAGGTACAAAATGACTGTTTCTCGCTGAGAAAATGCCAAAAAGCGGATTTCTGTCATAACATTGATTTACCTTCTGATGTTTTAAGGCAAGCTATTGAAAACGTCAGAAAATTGGAGAAAGGAGTCTATGTAGTTGATTTGAGAGACTCATTTCATTATTGGACTCACCAAACCACTTACAGTGTTTCAGGTTAGGGTTAGGGTTAGGGTTAGGGTTAGGGTTAGGGTTATGAAAAGACCATTTCTCGCTGAGAAAATGCCAAAAAGCGGATTTCTGTCATAACATTGATTTACCTTCTGATTTTTTAAGGCAAGCTATTGAAAACGTCAGAAAATTGGAGAAAGGAGTCTATGTAGTTGATTTGAGAGACTCATTTCATTATTGGACTCACCAAACCACTTACAGTGTTTCAGGTACAAAATGACTGTTTCTCGCTGAGAAAATGCCAAAAAGCGGATTTCTGTCATAACATTGATTTACCTTATGATTTTTTAAGGCAAGCTATTGAAAACGTTAGAAAATTGGAGAAATGAGTCTATGTAGTTGATTTGAGAGACTCATTTCATTATTGGACTCACCAAACCACTTACTTACTTTCAGGTACAAAATGACTGTTTCTCGCTGAGAAACTGCCAAAAAGCGGATTTCTGTCATAACATTGATTTACCTTCTGATTTTTTAAGGCAAGCTATTGAAAACGTCAGAAAATTGGAGAAAGGAGTCTATGTAGTTGATTTGAGAGACTCATTTCATTATTGGACTCACCAAACCACTTACAGTGTTTCAGGTACAAAATGACTGTTTCTCGCTGAGAAAATGCCAAAAAGCGGATTTCTGTAATAACATTGTTTTACCTTCTGATTTTTTAAGGCAAGCTATTGAAAACGTCAGAAAATTGGAGAAAGGAGTCTAATGTAGTTGATTTGAGAGCCTCATTTCATTATTG